>NW_028157808.1:446890-514390 GCF_964263955.1 Coregonus lavaretus
ACTCAGTTGGAGGGCCTGGGGGTGAGAAACACAATGAATGGATGTGTTCTGTTGTCGGGGTCTTGTGAACTCAGTTGGAGGGCCTGGGGGTGAGAAACACAATGAATGGATGTGTTCTGTTGTCAGGGTCTTGTGAACTCAGTTGGAGGGCCTGGGGGTGAGAAACACAATGAATGGATGTGTTCTGTTGTCGGGGTCTTGTGAACTCAGTTGGAGGGCCTGGGGGTGAGAAACACAATGAATGGATGTGTTCTGTTGTCAGGGTCTTGTGAACTCAGTTGGAGGGCCTGGGGGTGAGAAACACAATGAATGGATGTGTTCTGTTGTCGGGGTCTTGTGAACTCAGTTGGAGGGCCTGGGGGTGAGAAACACAATGAATGGATGTGTTCTGTTGTCGGGGTCTTGTGAACTCAGTTGGAGGGCCTGGGGGTGAGAAACACAATGAATGGATGTGTTCTGTTGTCAGGGTCTTGTGAACTCAGTTGGAGGGCCTGGGGGTGAGAAACACAATGAATGGATGTGTTCTGTTGTCAGGGTCTTGTGAACTCAGTTGGAGGGCCTGGGGGTGAGAAACACAATGAATGGATGTGTTCTGTTGTCAGGGTCTTGTGAACTCAGTTGGAGGGCCTGGGGGTGAGAAACACAATGAATGGATGTGTTCTGTTGTCAGGGTCTTGTGAACTCAGTTGGAGGGCCTGGGGGTGAGAAACACAATGAATGGATGTGTTCTGTTGTCAGGGTCTTGTGAACTCAGTTGGAGGGCCTGGGGGTGAGAAACACAATGAATGGATGTGTTCTGTTGTCGGGGTCTTGTGAACTCAGTTGGAGGGCCTGGGGGTGAGAAACACAATGAATGGATGTGTTCTGTTGTCGGGGTCTTGTGAACTCAGTTGGAGGGCCTGGGGGTGAGAAACACAATGAATGGATGTGTTCTGTTGTCAGGGTCTTGTGAACTCAGTTGGAGGGCCTGGGGGTGAGAAACACAATGAATGGATGTGTTCTGTTGTCAGGGTCTTGTGAACTCAGTTGGAGGGCCTGGGGGTGAGAAACACAATGAATGGATGTGTTCTGTTGTCAGGGTCTTGTGAACTCAGTTGGAGGGCCTGGGGGTGAGAAACACAATGAATGGATGTGTTCTGTTGTCGGGGTCTTGTGAACTCAGTTGGAGGGCCTGGGGGTGAGAAACACAATGAATGGATGTGTTCTGTTGTCGGGGTCTTGTGAACTCAGTTGGAGGGCCTGGGGGTGAGAAACACAATGAATGGATGTGTTCTGTTGTCGGGGTCTTGTGAACTCAGTTGGAGGGCCTGGGGGTGAGAAACACAATGAATGGATGTGTTCTGTTGTCAGGGTCTTGTGAACTCAGTTGGAGGGCCTGGGGGTGAGAAACACAATGAATGGACGTGTTCTGTTGTCGGGGTCTTGTGAACTCAGCTGTCAGGACTACTCTCCTGCAACAGGGGAAACATATGGGCTACAGAAGCAGCAGCAGGTTGGTTTTGGACTAAAAAGGTTGCAACACAATAATGTCATGTGATAACATCCCCAATGCTATAAAACGTTTTGGGTGATGGTGTCACGGTTTCGGCCGAGACTGCTCCTCCTCCTGGTTCGGGCAGGCTTCGGCGGTCGTCGTCCCCGGAGTACTAGCTGCCACCGATCTATGTTTCATGTTCGTTTGGTTTTGTCTGGATGTTGTACACCTGTGTCTTGTTAGTCCTCGTTAGTGTCCTATTTAGTTCTCGTTGTGTGTGCTTGTCGTTGTGTGTGATTGCGCTTCTGTTTCGTGTTTGGAGCTACATTTTCCCTCCAGTGTTTTGGAGAGGGTTGTTTGCACATGTTTGTGCGTCATTTGTTTTGTCGCCGGTGTGCGTCGTGTATTTTGCCTTCGGGCTTATTGTGCTTCTGTTGTGTATATATATAATATATATTGCACTAAAACCTTTGGACTGAGCCTCTGCGTCCTGCGCATGATTCCTACACCACACCCACCTTCAGCACGCCTTGACAGAATCACACACCTTAATGGAATCAGCAGGATCGGCAGTGACGCCTGTGTCGCTCGAGGAGCATCTCCGTGGGCAAGAGGACCAGATCCGACAACTGGAGACCGCTCTACAGGAGGTAATCAACATCATGCACCGATGGGAGGCCAGCAGGGTACCCACACCTCCACCTACCCTGTCCATCCCATCGGTCGGTCCACCAGTCCCAGGTTCGGAACCCAGGGGGATTCGGCTCTCGCTCCCGAGGGCGTATGACGGAACAGCTGCCGGGTGTCAGGGGTTCCTCCTGCAGGTTGAGCTCTACCTGGCCACTGTACACCCGGTGCCCTCGGGATACGAGAGCGTTTCCGCCCTCATCTCCTGTCTCACGGGCAAGGCGTTGGAGTGGGCTAACGCCGAGTGGAGGAAGATGGACGCCAACACCATCACCTACGCCGAGTTCTCCCGCCGCTTCAAGGCCGTGTTCGACCATCCACCTGAGGGCAAAACGGCGGGGGAGCGTCTAGTCCATTTGAGACAGGAGGAGGAGCGCTCAGGTGTTCGCTCTAGAGTACCGGACTCTAGCGGCGGATGCAGGGTGGAGTGAACGGGCTCTCATCGACCATTTTCGATGTAGCCTACGAGAGGACGTTCAACGTGAGTTGGCCTGCAGGGATACCCATCTTACCTTCGACCAGTTGGTCGATATGTCCATCCGTCTGGACACCCTGCTGGCCACCCGTGGACGTCCCGAGGGGAGTCCGTCCATTCCGCCCTCCGGCACCTCCGAGCCGAGCCCTATGAAGCTCGGGGGTGCCGGCGCTAGAGAACGGAGTAGGAAGAGCCCGAGGGGGCCTGTCTCCTGCACCAAGTGCGGTCGTGGAGGGCACACTACGGCCAGGTGCTGGGGAGGGTTCTCCGGGAGTAACGACAACAGGCCACGCACTGGGGGGGCCTCCCAGGTGAGTAGACGTCCCACTTACCCAGAGCTTTCTGTTGCACACTTTTGTATACCTGTTTGTTTTCCACAGGTTGCACCTCATTCCCAGCATAAGGCGCTAGTAGATTCAGGCGCAGCTGGGAATGTTGTTGATCGTAAGTTTTGTTTTGAGTTAGGGATCCCTCTCCTACCTGTTGACAAACCTTTTCCCGTTCATGCCTTAGACAGCCGCCCGTTGGGGTCGGGGTTGATCAGGGAGATCACAGCGCCACTTCGGATGTGTGCGCAGGGGGGTCATGAGGAGACTATACAGTTGTATCTGATCGACTCTCCTGCGTACCCAGTGGTGCTGGGGATTCCCTGGCTAAGCACCCATAACCCTGCTATTTCGTGGCAACAGAGGGCTCTCGATGGGTGGTCTGCTCAGTGCGAGGGGCGATGTCTGGGTGTTTCCGTGGGGGCGACTTCGGTGGAAAGTCCAAACCAAGTGCCCGCACTGCACATTCCGCCTGAATATGGGGATTTAGCACTCGTGTTTAGCAAAACTAGGGCGACGCAGTTGCCTCCTCATAGACAGGGGGATTGTGCGATTGATCTCCAGGCAGGAGCAGCGCTCCCACGGAGCCATGTGTATCCTTTGTCTCAAGAGGAGAGAAAAGCTATGGAGACTTATATAGCCGAATCTTTGAGACAAGGATACATTCGGCCCTCCATTTCTCCCGCCTCCTCGAGCTTCTTTTTTGTGAAAAAGAAAGATGGAGGGTTGCGCCCGTGCATTGGTTACCGTGGTCTCAATCAGATTACTGTGAAATACAGTTATCCACTCCCTCTGATTGCGACCATGACGGAGTCATTGCATGGAGCGCGGTTTTTCACAAAACTGGATCTCAGGAGCGCGTATAACTTGGTGCGCATTAGGGAGGGTGACGAATGGGTGACGAATGGAAGACAGGGTTTAGTACCACGTCAGGTCATTTCGAATATCTCGTCATGCCATATGGGTTGATGAATGCTCCATCAGTCTTCCAATCCTTCGTAGATAACATTTTCCGGGATATGCAGGGACAAGGGGTGGTCGTGTACATTGATGACATTCTGGTGTACTCGTCTACCCGAGCCGAGCATATAACCCTGGTGCGTCGTGTATTGAGGAGGCTGTTGGAGCACGACCTATATGTCAAGGCAGAGAAATGTCTGTTTTTCCATGAGTCGGTCTCCTTTTTGGGTTATCGGTTGTCCGCGTCAGGGGTGAGAATGGAGGTGGATCGTGTGTCCGCTGTGCGTAATTGGCAAACCCCAACTACTGTAAAAGAGGTGCAGCAGTTTTTGGGCTTTGCGAATTACTACCGGAGGTTTATCCGGGGTTTTGGACAGGTGGCAGCTCCCATCACGTCCCTTCTGAAGGGGGGTCCGGTGCGCCTGCAGTGGTCAGCCGATGCGGACAGGGCCTTTAGGAGACTGAAGGACCTGTTTACGTCGGCTCCGGTGCTAGCGCATCCGGATCCCGCATTACCTTTTCAGGTCGAGGTAGACGCGTCTGAGGCTGGTATAGGGGCCGTCCTCTCTCAACGGTCCGGCACGCCACCTAAACTCCGCCCCTGTGCCTTTTACTCTAAGAAGCTCAGCTCGGCGGAGCGTAATTTTGACGTTGGGGACAGGGAACTGTTAGCTGTAGTTCAAGCCCTTAAGGTGTGGAGGCATTGGCTTGAGGGGGCTCAACACCCTTTCCTCATTTTGACTGACCATCGGAACCTGGAGTACATCCGGGCAGCGAGGAGACTGAACCCTCGCCAGGCTCGATGGAGTATGTTTCTCACCAGGTTCGTACTTAAAATCACGTACATCCCTGGGTCCCAGAATGGTAAGGCAGATGCGCTGTCCCGGCGGTATGACACGGAGGAGAGGTCCGTTGAGCCCACTCCCATACTACCGGAGTCTTGCCTTGTGGCACCGGTGGTGTGGGAGGTCGATGCCGAAATCGAGCGAGCGTTGCGTACCGACCCCAGCCCTCCACAGTGTCCTGAGGGTCGGAAGTACGTTCCGTGCGAGATTCGGGATCGACTCATTTACTGGGCTCACACGTGCACCCTCCTCTGGACATCCGGGTATCGGCCGGACGGTGCATTGCCTTAGCACTAAATACTGGTGGCCCACTTTGGCTAGGGATGTGAGGGTTTATGTCTCCTCCTGCTCGGTGTGTGCCCAGTGTAAGGCGCCCCGACATCTGCCCAGGGGTAAGTTACAACCCCTGCCCGTTCCACAACGACCATGGTCCCACCTCTCGGTGGATTTTGTGACAGACCTTCCCCTCTCGCAGGGGAATACCACCATCCTGGTCGTTGTGGACCGGTTCTCTAAGGCCTGTCGTCTTCTCCCTATGTCGGGTCTTCCTACTGCCCTACAGACCGCTGAGGCCCTATTTACCCATGTCTTCCGGCATTACGGGGTACCCGAGGATATAGTGTCTGATCGAGGTCCCCAGTTTACCTCTCGTGTTTGGAGAGCGTTCATGGAGCGTTTGGGGGTCTCGGTTAGCCTTACCTCAGGGTACCACCCGGAGAGTAACGGGCAGGTAGAACGTGTCAACCAGGATGTGGGTAGGTTTCTGAGGTCGTATTGCCAGGACCGGCCGGAGGAGTGGGCACGGTACATTCCCTGGGCCGAGATGGCCCAGAACTCTCTCCGCCACTCCTCTACTAACCTAACCCCCTTCCAATGTGTGTTAGGTTACCAGCCGGTTCTGGCACCTTGGCAGCAGAGCCAGATCGAGGCCCCTGCGGTGGATGATTGGATGAGGCGCTCGGAAGAGACGTGGAACGCACCCGGAGATCGAGTCTGGCTCTCTACCAGAAACCTACCCCTCCGCCTGCCCTGCCGGAAGCTGGGTCGGCGGTTTGTGGGGCCCTTTAAAGTCCTGAGAAGATTGAACGAGGTGTGTTATAGATTACATCTACCTGTTGAGTATAAGAATATTAACCCCTCGTTCCATGTGTCTCTTCTCAGGCCGGTGGTAGCTGGTCCACTCCAGGACAATGAGATAGGGGAGACTCCTCCGCCCCCACTGGACATCGAGGGGGCTCCGGCGTACACCGTTCGGTCCATCTTGGACTCTAGACGCCGGATGGGGGGTCTCCAGTATCTCGTGGAGTGGGAGGGGTACGGCCCGGAGGAGCGGTGCTGGGTGCCGCGGAGGGACATCCTAGACCCATCTCTCCTGTCGGAGTTCCACCGGGACCATCCCGCGCGCCCTGCTCCGCGTCCTCCTTGTCGTCCCCGAGGCCGGGGTCGGCGCACGGCTGGAGCCGCGCGTCAAGGGGGGGGTACTGTCACGGTTTCGGCCGAGACTGCTCCTCCTCCTGGTTCGGGCAGGCTTCGGCGGTCGTCGTCCCCGGAGTACTAGCTGCCACCGATCTATGTTTCATGTTCGTTTGGTTTTGTCTGGATGTTGTACACCTGTGTCTTGTTAGTCCTCGTTAGTGTCCTATTTAGTTCTCGTTGTGTGTGCTTGTCGTTGTGTGTGATTGCGCTTCTGTTTCGTGTTTGGAGCTACATTTTCCCTCCAGTGTTTTGGAGAGGGTTGTTTGCACATGTTTGTGCGTCATTTGTTTTGTCGCCGGTGTGCGTCGTGTATTTTGCCTTCGGGCTTATTGTGCTTCTGTTGTATATATATATTGCACTAAAACCTTTGGACTGAGCCTCTGCGTCCTGCGCATGATTCCTACACCACACCCACCTTCAGCACGCCTTGACAGATGGCATCATAACTGATAACTGTAGACTAATATGGCAAGCAGACAACATGGAATGGCTTAACTTCACAGTATTCCGTGTGTTCTGTTAAAACAGGGTGCAGCGTTACATTACATTTTAGTCATTTAGCAGACGCTCTTATCCAGAGCAATTAGGGTTAAGTGCCTTGCTCAAGGGCACATCGACAGACTTTTCACCTAGTCAGCTCGGGGATTAGAACCAGCGACCTTTCGGTTACTGGCACAACGCTCTTAACCACTAAGCTACCTGCGTCGGTGCTTTGGCAGGCCAGTGTTATGAGCTATAGCTATAGCTGGATCCCCAAGGTATTAAACAGATATCTGCCTCTTGAGTCAAAGCTCATTTAGCTGAAGATCAAGAAAAACTGAGGCTTTGATCATTTTAGAGCCAGGTAGGCCTACTTTTCCTTTGTGCAAGCAGATATTGTCTTCATTTTAGTCAGGCCTTAGGCGTCTTCATTGGTGTCAGAGACAGAAGGACCCCATGGTGTTTGACTGACAGCTACATGCTCAACACTACAGAGCAGACTCTCTGATTGGCAGAACACAGGCCGAACACAGGCCTTCTTCAGCATGTTAACAGAAGCCAGGTGAGTTGACTACCAGGTGGACCATTAGTCTGTCTCGCTGTCACTGCTCACTCCAGCAGGATGCTGTAATCATTCTGTTGTGACGCTGTGATATTGGCAGTAAATGGCTGCCACATTATCCAATGATATACTTACTGTATGATGGAAGCAGCCAGCAGTCCGTCCAATAGAGTGTATTTATTATTATGTAGAGACTATCTTAAACAGTTCAGAAGAACCATTCTCAGAAAGTGTTCCATAACACCAGGTTTTATTGAACCGCCCCCAAAGCTACCGAACTTTGACCTGTGACTTACCCAGCATGCCCTTGTTGGCGTTGGATAAGCACATGTCCTTCTCAGCGCTAGGCAACACGAAGCCCACCACAAATCCGTCCACGCCATCTGCCATCAGCGCCATGCCCAGCACGATAAACAGGGTCCACTGGAAGCGGCCGTGCCCACAGTCCTCCATGATGTTCTCATACTGTTCTGCCAGGTCCTCCTCCTCCGGCATCGCCGCTGCCAGCCTGGCCTTCTTCCTGGCCTCAGCCCTGGCCGCCCGCTGGGCCGCCTTGATCTCGTCAGGGTGGGGGATCCCCTGGTACTCTCCTTCGTACATGGCCTCTGCGTCCTCATCGTGACCCTCCGTGGCATCACTCCTAGCGTCCTCGTCCCCCTCTCCCTCCTGTTTGGGGAAGTCAGCCTGGTAGGGGTACTCCTGGCCGCCCCCCTCCCCGTAGGTGTGGATCTCAGTGCCCTGCTGGTTCACATTGTTCTGCCATGGGTCGTCCATGGTTACTGCTGGAGAGGGACTATGTTAGCACCGCTAGAGTCGCTGTCTGCCGGAGATGCTGAGGGTGGCTAAACTGGCATAATCCTTGGCAGGGACTCTGTCTTGCTCTCAGTGACCTCTGATCCTTTACTCCAGAGAACTGAAACTGTCAGTTTTGTTATTAATGGACTTTGCTTGGTGGTTCCTCTGCGGAATGGTCTGTAGTTGTCAAGCTTCTGCTACAGTGTTAGATAAGGCCTCGGTAGCTGTGGTGGCAGGACTCTATCTCTGGTGACAAGGCTCAATCTCTGATGACAGGGCTCAATCTCTGGTGACGGGACTCTATCTCTGGTGACAGGACTCTATCTCTGGTGACAGGACTCTATCTCTGGTGACAGGTCTCAATCTCTCTCCTGGTAAACAGATGTGCAAGGCCTCGTGCTGGACCTGGAAGAGACAAAAACACAATTTCTAAGTCATGACAAAGGCAAACATCAAATCTTATCAATTATGCCTCAGCATGACTAGAGAAAAGTGGTTGAACACTTCATGCTAATTGAACATCATACACCAGATAGACCTGTGCAGTAGGGGAGACCGGGGTTGGTTGGTATTTCATTTCGACATGAAGAGAAAGTCCAAGGTGTTAGAATGGGACCCTTTCATCCTCATATCTCATTCCAACATGGAGTTGGAAGTCACGCAGTGTGGGTTGGTTGGCACAGTGTTTACATTAGTTTCCCACCAATAATCGAACCGACTTCTGAAGTTTTAGAAAAAGTAAAGCCTTTATTTGATTGAACAGTATATCTATTAAAATTCAACATAGTATTTGAGATTTTAGCTCTTACTCCATTCAAATGAACATATGACCTCAATGACCTGGACTAACCTGTACCCCTGCACATTGACTCGGTACCGGTACCCCCTGTATATAGCCTCCTTATTGGTATTTTATTGGGTTACTTTTTATATATATATTTTTGGTATTTATATATTTTTAGCAAAATGTTGTTACTTAGTTACAAAATAACTCTGTTGGTTAAGGGCTAAGGGTTAAGGTTAAAGGTTAAGGGCTAAGGGTTAAGGTTAAAGGTTAAGGGATAAGGTTAAAGGTTAAGGGATAAGGGCTTGTAAGAAAACATTTCACGGTAAGGTCTACGCAGCGTTCCATTGAAAATGAATGTGCTTCTGGTGTACCAAAACGCAATGTTGCTGTCGGTGTGATCGAGTCGTCAGTCGGGGTCGCATGACTCACAGTTTTTGACATGCAGGTCCAGACTGGACCAAATCAGCACAGTATACAGCAGAGAACAGTAGACGACAGTAGAGGACAGCACAGTAAACAGCAGAGAACAGTAGAGAACAGTAGAGGACAGTAGAGGACAGTAGAGGACAGTAGAGGACAGTAGAGGACAGTAGAGAACAGTAGAGGACAGTAGAGGACAGTAGAGAACAGTAGAGAACAGTATAGGACAGTAGAGGACAGTAGAGGACAGTAGAGGACAGTTCAGTACAGTACAGCAGGGGAGGGTAAGGGGATATTTAGTCAGTTGTACAACTGAAAGCATTCAAATGAAATGTGTCTTCCACATTCAACCCAACCCCTCTGAATCAGAGAGGTGCGGGGGGCTGCCTTAATCGATGTCCATGTCATCGGCGCCTGGGAGTACAGTGCAGTAAAGAAAAGTAAAGTATGGTACAGTATAGTACTGCTCGTTCAGTATGCTGAGCCCTGTCTTGTCTGTGACACAATTTTGATCTCATATGAAACAGCTCACTGGATCACTGTCACTCCCTAGCGTGTCTGTCACAAAGGCACACAGAGAGCACAGAGAGGGAGTGGGCGTAAAGCCGGAGTAGTTCCTGTGTGTACTAGTTGAAACCGGTAGCAAGCCTCTCTGTGTGTGTCCTCATGACAGATGAGAGCTGCAATTTAATCCAGATTAAGACTGCAGAAATGTCATTCTGCCGTCCCTGGCCTGTATCCACCTCTCCACCACTAAACTTCCCCTGTGTCCTGTATCCACCACTCCACCACTAGACTTCACCTGTTTCCTGTATCCGCCACTAGACTTCCCCTGTGTCCTGTATCCACCACTGGACTTCCCCTGTGTCCTGTATCCACCACTAGACTTCCCCTGTGTCCTGTATCCACCTCTCCACCACTAGACTTCCCCTGTGTCCTGTATCCACCACTAGACTTTCTCTGTGTCCTGTATCCACCACTAGACTTCCCCTATGTCCTGTATCCACCACTAGACTTCCCCTGTGTCCTGTATCCACCTCTCCACCACTAGACTTCCCCTGGGTCCTATATCCACCACTAGACTTCCCCTGTGACCTGTATCCACCACTAGACTTCCCCTGTGTCCTGTATCCACCAATCCACCACTAGACTTCCCCTGTGTCCTGTATCCACCTCTCCACCACTAGACTTCCACTGTGTCCTGTATCCACCACTAGACTTCCCCTGTATCCTGTATCCACCACTCCACCACTAGACTTCCCCTGTGTCCTGTATCCACCTCTCCACCTCTAGACTTCCTCTGTGTCCTGTATCCACCTCTCCACCACTGGACCCCCTGTGTCCTGTATCCACCACTGGACTTCCCCTGTGTCCTGTATCCACCACTAGACTTCCCCTGTTCCCTGTATCCACCTCTCCACCCCTGGACTTCCCCTGTATCCTGTCTCCACCACTAGACTTCCCCGTGTCCTATGTCCACCACTAGACTTCCCCTGTGTCCTGTATCCACCTCTCCACCACTGGACTTCCCCTGTGTCCTGTTTCCACCACTAGACTTCCCCTGTGTCTTGTATCCACATCTCCACCACTAGACTTCCCCTGTGTCCTGTATCCACCACTAGATTTCCCCCGTGTCCTGTATCCACCACTAGACTTACCCCGTGTCCTGTATTCACCATTGGACTTCCCCTGTGTCCTGTATCCACCACTAGACTTCCCCTGTGTCCTGTATCCACATCTCCACCACTAGACTTCCCATGTGTCCTGTATCTACCTCTCCACCACTAGACTTCCCCTGTGTCCTGTATCCACCACTAGACTTCCCCCGTGTCCTGTATCCACCACTAGTTTTCCCCTGTGTCCTGTATCCACCGCTCCACCACTGGACTTCCCCTGTGTCCTGTATCCACCACTAGACTTCCCCTGTGTCCTGTATCCACCACTAGACGTCCCCTGTGTCCTGTATCCACCACTGGACATCCCATGTGACCTGTATCCACCTCTCTACCACTGGACATCCCCTGTGTCCTTGAATCACCTCTCCACCACTAGACTTCCCCTGTATCCTGTAACCACCTCTCCACCACTAGACTTCCCATGTGTCCTGTATCCACCACTAGACTTCCCCTGTTACCTGTATCCACCTCTCCACCACTAGACTTCCCCTGTGTCCTGTATCCACCACTAGACTTCCCCTGTGTCCTGTATCCACCACTAGACTTCCCCTGTACCCTGTATCCACCTCTCCACCACTAGACTTCCCCTTTGTCTTGTACCCACCTCTCCACTGCTAGACTCCCCTCTGTCCTGTATCCACCTCTCCACCAATATAATTCCTCTGTATCCACCTATCCACTACTAAAGTTCCCCTGTGCCCTGTATCCACCTCTCCACCACTAAACTTCCCCTGTCCCCTGTCCCCTGTCTCCTGTATCCACCTCTCCACCACTGGACACCCACTGTGTCCTTGAACCACCTCTCTCCACCACTAGACTTCCCCTGTGTCCTGTATCCACCACTCCACTACTAGACTTCCCCTGTGTCAAGTATCCACATCTCCACCACTGGACATCCCCTGTGTCCTGTATCCAACTCTACACCACTGGACATCCCCTGTGTCCTGTATCCACCACTAGACTTCCCCTGTGTCCTGTATCCACCACTAGACTTCCCCTGTGTCCTGTATCCACCATTAGACTTCCCCTGTGTCCTGTATCCACCGCTCAACCACTAGACTTCCCCTGTGTCCTGTGTCCACCACTAGACTTCCCCTGTGTCCTGTATCCACCTCTCCACTGCTAGACTTCCCCTCTGTCCTGTATCCAACTATCCACCACTAGAATTCTCCTGTATCCACCTATCCACCGCTAGACTTCCCCTGTGTCCTGTATCCACCACTAGACTTCCCCTGTGTCCTAATCCAACTCTCCACCACTAGACGTCCCCTGTGTCCTGTATCCACCACTAGACTTCCCCTATGTCCTAATCCAACTCTCCACCACTAGATGTCCCCTGTGTCCTGTATCCACCACTAGACTTCCCCTGTTCCCTGTATCCACCTCTCCACCACTAGACTTCCCCTGTGTCCTGTATCCACCACTAGACTTCCCCTGTGTTCTGTATCCACCTCTCCACCACTGGACTTCCCCTGTGTCCTGTATGCACCTCTCCACCACTAGACTTCCACTGTGTCCTGTATCCACCTCCCTACCACTAGACTTCCCCTGTGTCCTGTATCCACCTCTCCACCGCTGGACTTCCCCTGTTCCCTGTATCCACCACTCCACCACTGGACTTCCCCTGTGTCCTGTATCCACCACTAGACTTCCCCTGTGACCTGTTTCCACTACTAGACTTCCCCTGTGTCCTGTATCCACCTCCCCACTGCTAGAATTCCCCTGTGTTCTGTATCCAGCTCTCCACCTCTAGACTTCCCCTATGTCTTGTATCCACCTTTCCACCTCTAGACTTCCCCTGTTTCCTACATCCACCTCTCCACCACTAGACTTCCCCTGTTCCTTGTATCCACCACTAGACTTCCCCTGTGTCCTGTATCCACCTCTCCACCACTAGACTTCCCCTGTTCCCTGTATCCACCACTAGACTTCTCCTGTTCCCTGTCCACCACTAGACTTCTCCTGTTCCCTGTATCCACCACTAGACTTCTCCTGTTCCCTGTATCCACCACTAGACTTCCCCTATTCCCTGTATCCACCACTAGACTTCCCCTGTGTACTGGGGCGGCAGGTAGCTTAGTGGTTAAGAGCGTTGTGCCAGTAACCGAAAGGTCGCTGGTTCTAATCCCCGAGCCAACTAGGTGAAAAATCTGCCGATGTGCCCTTGAGCAAGGCACTTAACCCTAATTGCTCCTGTAAGTCACTCTGGATAAGAGCGTCTGCTAAATGACTAAAATGTAAAAATGTACTGTATCCACCTCTAGACTTCCCTCTGTTTTCTGTGTCCACCTCTCCACCTCTAGACTTCCCCTGTTCCCTTTATCCTCCACTAGACTTCCCCTGTGTCCTGTGTCCACCTCTCCACCACTAGACTACCCCTGTATCCTGTATCCACCACTAGACATCCCCTGTGTCCTGTATCCACCTTTCCACTTCTAGACTTCACCTGTGTCCTGTATCCACCACTAGACTTCCCCTGTGTCCTGTATCCACCACTAGACATCCCCTGTGACCTGTATCCACCTCTCCACCACTAGACTTCCCCTGTACCTGTATCCACTACTAGACTTCCCCTGTGTCCTGTATCCACCTACCCACCGCTAGAATTCCCCTATGTCCTGTGTCCACCTCTCCACCACTAGACTTCCCTCTGTTTTCTGTATCCACCTCTCCACCACTAGACTTCCCCTGTGTTCTGTATCCACCTCTCCACCACTAGACTTCCCCTGTGTCCTGTATCCACCTTTCCACTTCTAGACTTCCCCTGTGTCCCGTATCCTCCACTAGACTTCCCCTGTTTTCTGTATCCACCTCTCCACCTCTAGACTTCCCCTGTGACCTGTATCCACCACTAGACTTCCCCTGTGACCTGTATCCACCACTAGACTTCCCCTGTGACCTGTATCCACCACTAGACTTCCCCTGTGTCCTGTATCCACCTCTCCACCTCTAGACTTCCCCTGTTCCCTGTATCCACCACTAGACTTCCCCTGTTTCCTGTATCCACCTTTCCACCTCTAGACTTCCCCTGTGTCCTGTATCCACCACTAGACTTCCCCTGTGACCTGTATCCACCACTAGACTTCCCCTGTGTCCTGTATCCACCTCTCCACCTCTAGACTTCCCCTGTGACCTGTATCCACCACTAGACTTCCCCTGTGTCCTGTATCCACCTCTCCACTGCTAGAATGTGTCTATCAGTTGAAGGATGTGCTGAGGAATGTTGGATTATAGTGCTTCTGTCTCCTCAAATCATTTAACTCTTGAGAAGGTTGACATGTTTTTACATGTGCAATGAAATACCATAATGAGTTTCCAGAATCCCTCTCCCAGGGTCAGTGTTTCATTCGAGGTGTTAGTTGTACAGCCCAGGTAAGAGGAAAAGGAGCAACAGTTCCATTCCTGACCTTCCTCAGCCTGTTGCTTTTCTGTTTCATCAAATTACAGGAAACGTACAACAAGAGTTAAAGCACGTCCATGTGAAGGCGACTGGTTAGTTTCTGTCAGCTTTTAGTATTCACCTTCAGTGTCCTGTCTGATAGCATGGCAGGTCCAACGTTAGAGTCTGTCTTCAGTGCCATTTTACTCTGCAAGGTTACTCTACTATGTTTAAAAGGCAACTCCCATTTCCAAACCAACCTCTGAGAACTACCCAACCTCTCATAAATGGACCTGGTGTCGATAATGATGAGATGTAATGTAATCGGACATGGCTGAAAATACACATGGAGTGGATAGTGATGTCATCAGAAGGAGACGTGAAGGGAGTGGATAGTGATGTCATCAGAAGGAGACGTGAAGGGCATGTTTGTCTGTGCGTGTCAGTTCTAATAGTTCAGGTAGAATGTTTGGCAGTAATGCAGATCCATAGAATGCAGGAAGTGCCCTACTGAAACAGGAAGTTCACGCTGAGCTCAACAGGTCCTTTATGACGTGGAGAGGTCAAAGGGGAATCCTTCTCCAACCTGACCTGTCTGCTTCCCTGTACTATAGTTCCTACTGGACATGGAGAGGTCAAAGGGGAATCCTTCTCCAACCTGACCTGTCTGCTTCCCTGTACTATAGTTCCTACTGGACATGGAGAGGTCAAAGGGGAATCCTTCTCCAACCTGACCTGTCTGCTTCCCTGTACTGTAGTTCATACTGGACATGGAGAGGTCAAAGGGGAATCCTTCTCCAACCTGACCTGTCTGCTTCCCTGTACTGTAGTTCATACTGGACATGGAGAGGTCAAAGGGGAATCCTTCTCCAACCTGACCTGTCTGCTTCCCTGTACTGTAGTTCATACTGGACATGGAGAGGTCAAAGGGGAATCCTTCTCCAACCTGACCTGTCTGCTTCCCTGTACTGTAGTTCATACTGGACATGGAACATTGTCAGTTAGATCAGCCACTACATCCCCTTTGCAGCTAAATCCTTCTTGTCTTTAAGGAGAGAAGATGCATATGACAGATTACTCTTTTGGAATGACTGTGACATTATTGTTTCTGTTTTATTTTGTGTAAATGACCATGGAAGGTAGCAAGGTATTTTCAGTTTATCAAGCTCATATCCAACTGTTGTATCAGAACGGGACGTCCCGTCCTGATGTGGCCACAGAGTGTAATGCAATATTACCTTCATTTCCTATTTGAAAGAATATCACATTTTTACCTATTAGAAATATCAGACTTCCCAAATGTTTTCCTTTCTTACATATGAAGAAGATTGCTCCTATTTCTCCACATAGACTCTGAGTTTACAGCTCAACAGGCACAGCACTGCAAGGACACCAAAACTGAAAGAAATCGAGTGTTTTTATGGAACTATTTTATTTTAATGATCAATAATGTTATTCCACTTCCACTAGTACTTGTACCTGTTTTGCTCTTCACTGTAAAGCAACTCAAAATGTAGTATCAAATGTGATATGTCATTTCATTTGACTTTCAAAAGTGAATTGGACAAAACATTATAATAAATCATCCAAAAAATCAACAATCAATTATTTTCTTACCAGACTTGGCATTCCCTTGGCATTAAAGTCAATTTAAAATATCCAGAATTGAGATCCAATATCCAGGGGAAGAGAGTTGTAAAGGCAGATTCAACATATCAGTTTATCTATCAGCCGGCAGTGCTGCAGACCAGGGGATTAGGCTCCAACGTCACGACCCCCCCCCTTCCCCACACACACACCATCCCTCCCCACACAGGCCTCCACCCTCCCCCTGCTTAACAACATGGTACAGTCCAGCCAGGTTATATACAGTGAGGGAAAAAAGTATCTGATCCCCTGCTGATTTTGTACGTTTGCCCACTGACAAAGAAAGGATCAGTCTATAATTGTAATGGTAGGTTTATTTGAACAGTGAGAGACAGAATAACAACAACAAAAATCCAGAAAAACGCATGGCAAAAATGTTAGAAATTGATTTGAATTTTAATGAGGGAAATAAGTATTTGACCCCCTCTCAATCAGAAAGATTTCTGACTCCCAGGTGTCTTTTATACAGGTAACGAGCTGAGATTAGGAGCACACTAATCTCAGTTTTTTACCTGTATAAAAGACACCTGTCCACAGAAGCAATCAATCAATCAGATTCCAAACTCTCCACCATGGTCAAGACCAAAGAGCTCTCCAAGGGTGTCAGGGACAAGATTGTAGACATACACAAGGCTGGAATGGGCTACAAGACCATCGCCAAGCAGCTTGGTGAGAAGGTGACAACAGTTGGTGCGATTATTCGCAAATGGAAGAAACACAAAATAACTGTAAATCTCCCTCGGCCTGGGGCTCCATGCAAGATCTTACCTTGTGGAGTTGCAATGATCATGAGAACGGTGAGGTATCAGCCCAGAACTACACGGGAGGATCTTGTCAATGATCTCAAGGCAGCTGGGACCATAATCACCAAGAAAACAATTGGTAACACACTACGCCGTGAAGGACTGAAATCCTGCAGCGCCCGCAAGGTCCCCCTGCTCAAGAAAACACATATACAGGGCCGTCTGATGTTTGCCAATGAACATCTGAATGATTCAGAGGAGAACTGGGTGAAAGTGTTGTGGTCAGATGAGACCAAAATCGAGCTCTTTGGCATCAACTCAACTCGCCGTGTTTGGAGGAGGAGGAATGCTGCCTATTACCCCAAGAACACCATCCCCACCGTCAAACATGGCGGTGGAAACATTATGCTTTGGGGGTGTTTTTCTGCTAAGGGGACAGGACAACTTCACCGCATCAAAGGGACGATGGATGGGGCCATGTACCGTCAAATCTTGGGTGAGAACATCCTTTCCTCAGCCAGGGCATCGAACATGGGTCGTGGATGGGTATTCCAGCATGACAATGACCCAAAACACACGGCCAAGGCAACAAAGGAGTGGCTCAAGAAGAAGCACATTAAGGTCCTGGAGTAGCCTAGCCAGTATCCAGACCTTAATCCCATAGAAAATCTGTGGTGGGAGCAGAAGGTTCGAGTTGCCAAACGTCAGCCTCGAAACCTTAATGACTTGGAGAAGATCTGCAAAGAGGAGTGGGACAAAATCCCTCCTGAGATGTGTGCAAACCTGGTGGCCAACTACAAGAAACGTCTGACCTCTGTGATTGCCAACAAGGGTTTTGCCACCAAGTACTAAGTCATGTTTTGCAGAGGGGTCAAATACTTATTTCCCTCATTAAAATGCAAATCAATTTATAACATTGTTGACATGCGTTTTTCTTCATATTTTTTGTTGTTTTCTGTCTCTCACTGTTCAAATAAACCTACCATTAAAAGTATAGACTGATCATGTCTTTGTCAGTGGGCAAACGTACAAAATCAGCAGGGGATCAAATACTTTCTTCCCTCACTGTAGATCAGTGTTTTATCAATGAATGGGACCGATGGCCAGACTCTCAGGATCAGTGAGTCAGACTAACAGACAACACTGTTAGTGCTGATAGATAGAGGGTACTCTTCACCTCTCTCTCTCTCTGTAGGCTCAAGAACCAGGCCCCAGAGTTCCTCTCTCTCTCTCTCTGTAGGCTCAAGAACCAGGCCCCAGAGTTCCTCAAGCACAGCTCACAACAGCTCAATGCAACAGGGGCTACAGCGAGTTGACCACCCTCCAGCACTCCTCCAGCTACGGGACTTGGTCTGTCCCTACAGCGAGTTGACCACCCTCCAGCACTCCTCCAGCTACGGGACTTGGTCTGTCCCTACAGCGAGTTGACCTCCCTCCAGCGCTCCTCCAGCGTTGGGACTTGGTCTGTCCCTCTACGGGACATCTTTACACAGAGTAGATGTCTTCACTGACATTTCCAACCTCTCCCTGACCCAGTCTGTAATACATGTTTCAAGCAGACCACCATAGTCCCTGTGCCCACGAACGCCAAGGTAACCTGTCTAAATGACTATCGCCCTGTAGCACTCACATCTGTAGCCATGAAATCCTTTGAAAGGCTGGTCATGGCTCACATCAACACCATCATACCAGACACCCTAGACCCACTCCCATTCGTATACCGCCCCAACAGATCCACAGATGACCCAATCTCTATTGCACTCCACACTGCCCTTTCCCACCTGGACAAAAGGAACACCTATGTGAGAATGCTGTTCATTGACTACAGCTCAGTGTTCAACACCATAGTGCCCTCCAAGCCCATCACTAAGCTCAGGACCCTGGGACTAAACACCTCCTTCTGCAACTGGATCCTGGACTTCCTGACGGGTCGCCCCCAGGTGGTAAGGGTAGGCAACAACACATCCGCCACGCTGCACCTCAGGGGTGCGTGCTTAGTCCCGTCCTGTTCACCCATGACTTCATGGCCGCGCCCGACTCCAACACCATCATTATGTTTGCTGACGACACAACGGTGGTTGGCCTGATCATCGACGACAACGTGCTTCAAGTTTCAAGTTTTAATGTCACATGCACAAGTACAGTGAAATGTCTTTCTTGCAAACTCAAAACCCCAAAATATAAATAATCAATAACAATGTATTACTAGAAAAAAAACATGAGAAATAAGAATATGAAATATGAAATACACAAAGTCAATAAGTAAGCAACTATATACAGGAAATATTATAAAAGTAAGTTCCAATACCATATTTACATGTGCAGGGATACTGGAGTGATGGAGGTAGATATGTATAGGGGTAAGGGGACAGGGATACTGGAGTGATGGAGGTAGATATGTATAGGGGTAAGGGGACAGGGATACTGGAGTGATGGAGGTAGATATGTATAGGGGTAAGGGGACAGGGATACTGGAGTGATGGAGGTAGATATGTATAGGGGTAAGGGGACAGGGATACTGGAGTGATGGAGGTAGATATGTATAGGGGTCAGGTGACTAGGCATCAGGATATAAGATAAACAGAGTAGCAGCAGCTTGTATGTGAGGGGGTGTGTAGAGTCAGTATAAATGTATGTGCATATTATGTGTGAGTGATCAGATGATGGAGTGAGTGTTTGTGTGTTGGAGTGACAGTGTGTGAGTGATCAGATGATGTAGTGAGTGTTTGTGTGTTGGAGTGACAGTGTGTGAGTGATCAGATGATGGAGTGAGTGTTTGTGTGTTGGAGTGAAAGTGTGTGAGTGATCAGATGATGGAGTGAGTGTTTGTGTGTTGGAGTGACAGTGTGTGTGAGTGTGTAGGGCCCTGTGAGTGTACACAGAGACAGTACAAAGATTCAAATAAAAGGTAAATAAAGATACAAGGTTATCTCAGATAGTCCGGTAGCTATTCTGTTAGCTATTTATCAGTCTTAGTTCTTGGGGATAGAAGCTGTTCAGGAGCCTGTTGGTGTCAGACTTGATGCACCGGTAACTCTTGCCGTGCGGCAGCGGAGAAAATAGTCTATGGCTTGGTTGGTTGGGGTCTTTGACGATTTTCCGGGGCTTCTTTTCACACCGCCTGATATAGAGGTCCTGGATGGCAGGGAGCTCGGCCCCTGTGATGTACTGGGCTGTCCTGGTATAGAGGTCCTGGATGGCAGGGAGCTCGGCCCCAGTGATGTACTGGGCTGTCCTGGTATAGAGGTCCTGGATGGCAGGGAGCTCGGCCCCAGTGATGTACTGGGCTGTCCCCACCACCCTCTGTAGCACCATGCGATCCAGGGCGGTGCTGTTGCCAAACCAAGCAGTGATGCAGCCAGTCAATATGCTCTCAGTGGTACAGCTGTAGAACCTTTTCAGGATTTGAGGGCCCCGTGCCAAACCCGTTCAACCTCCTGACGGGTAGAGGCACTGTCGCGCCTTCTTCACGACTGTGCGTGTGTTTGGACCATTTTAAGTCTTTAGTGATTTAGACACCGAGGAACTTGAAGCTGTCTACCTGCCCCACTGCCGCCCCGTCGATGTGGATGGGGACGATGTGGATCAGGCAGCCTATAGGGAGGAGGTCAGAGACCTGGCAGTGTGGTGCCAGGACAACAACCTCTCCCTCAACGATGAGACGAAGGATCAGACCCTTTTTTTCAATTTTCACCTAAAATGACATCCCCAAATCTAACTGCCTGTAGCTCAGGACCTGAAGCAAGGATATGCATATTCCTGATACCATTTAAAAGGAAACACTTTGAAGTTTGTGGAAATTTGAAATGAATGTTACCTCATACCCCTGCACATGGACTCAGTACTGGTACCCAGTGTATATAGTCAAGTTATTACCTCATACCCCTGCACATTGACTCAGTACTGGTACCCAGTGTATATAGTCATGTTATCATTGACTCAGTACTGGTACCCTGTGTATATAGTCAAGTTATTACCTCATACCCCTGCACATTGACTCAGTACTGGTACCCAGTGTATATAGTCATGTTATCATTGACTCAGTACTGGTACCCTGTGTATATAGTCAAGTTATTACCTCATACCCCTGCACATTGACTCAGTAAGATTTTCACTGTTAGTCTACACCTGTTGTCTACGAAGCATGTGACAAATCCAATTTGATTTGATTTCATAGAGGCTGCATAGTGGTAAAGCTGCCTGGTAATCCTAATACAGGCCAAAGAGGATTAGCTCCACCCTAGCCGAGCCATTGGCTAAATTTAGAACAACACAGTGTCCACTCCCCATTTACCCCTCCCCCCCATCACTATGCCCCACCTCTACATTCCCCACCCAGCCGTCAAGCCATCCACCCAACCAATCACACACCACCATGAACCCTGGCACCAGCGTGACTGACGGTTTACTCTGTGTAGACCACTGGAGACACAATGTAGCACAGAGAAATCACATGATCTATTATGGAGACACAATGTAGCACAGAGAAATCACATGATCTATTATGGAGACACAATGTAGCACAGAGAAATCACATGATCTATTATGGAGACACAATGTAGCACAGAGAAATCACATGATCTATTATGGAGACACAATGTAGCACAGAGAAATCACATGATCTATTATGGAGACACAATGTAGCACAGAGAAATCACATGATCTATTATGGAGACACAATGTAGCACAGAGAAATCACATGATCTTTTATGGAGACACAATGTAGCACAGAGAAATCACATGATATATTATGGAGACACAATGTAGCACAGAGAAATCACATGATATATTATGGAGACACAATGTAGCACAGAGAAATCATATGATCTATTATGGAGACACAATGTAGCACAGAGAAATCACATGATATATTATGGAGACACAATGTAGCACAGAGAAATCATATGATCTATTATGGAGACACAATGTAGCACAGAGAAATCATATGATCTATTATGGAGACACAATGTAGCACAGAGAAATCACATGATCTATTATGGAGACACAATGTAGCACAGAGAAATCACATGATCTATTATGGAGACACAATGTAGCACAGAGAAATCACATGATCTATTATGGAGACACAATGTAGCACAGAGAAATCACATGATCTATTATGGAGACACAATGTAGCACAGAGAAATCACATGATCTATTATGGAGACACAATGTAGCACAGAGAAATCACATGATCTATTTTGGAGACAATGTAGCACAGAGAAATCACATGATCTATTTTGGAGACACAATGTAGCACAGAGAAATCACATGATCTATTTTGGAGACACATGGACTTGTCAGTGATCTTTAGCAATACATTGTTGTGTTAACTCTGCAATTCAAGCTCACAATCAAGCACTATGCACTAGGCCATCAGCAATGTGATCTGCAGTGAGCTGTGTTGGAGTGTTAGTGTATTACTCATGACTGTCTCTCTGCCCTTCATCAGCTGGGCTTGTCCTCTAGCTGCACGCTTCCATGTTGGATTACAGACAACAGACTCCCCCTGACCACTGGCACGCGGCGGGAGGGGCATGGCTCGCTGGCTCAGGGCAGTCTCTATAACACTCTGGGCCGTCTCATGCTATTCAGTAAACTGTCAGCTTCAGAGGGTCGATGACAGAGAGGATATAGCCCACTAACTGGTTCCTCAACGCCTCGTCTCCTAACTGGTCAGTGGTTCCTCACCGCCTCGTCTCCTAACTGGTCAGTGGTTCCTCACCGCCTCGTCTCCTAACTGGTCAGTGGTTCCTCACCGCCTCGTCTCCTAACTGGTCAGTGGTTCCTCACCGCCTCGTCTCCTAACTGGTCAGTGGTGCCTCACCGCCTCGTCTCCTAACTGATCAGTGGTGCCTCACCGCCTCGTCACATCAATGTCGATGTCTCCTAATCCTAGATCAGACAGTCTTTGTTTCAGGTTGTGGCAGCCATTGCCATCCTTCTTCTGTTCCACTGGGGTTTTCCTCACCTCATGAAGGCCCTGAAAAATGGTTGCATCCTCAACAGCCCAGCATGTAGACACATCGGCCAGCTTCATGTTACGTCTTAGAGGGAGATGTTTATCTGAACAGTTTACTACCTTTAAAGGGACCAAGCCATCTCCCCACATGGGCGTAATAACTCGACCCACAAGTATGTTTTCTGGGCATGACCTTTGACCTGGTAGGCTCGACTATTACAGTGCTGCCTGGAGACAATGCCACATTTTTAGGCTTGAGTGAGCTTCACAGTCCCAGTTTTGCCATCAACTTGCTGTCCCTTCCAACTTGCTGTCCCTTCCAACTTGCTGTCCCTTCCAACTTGCTGTCCCTTCCAACTTGCTGTCCCTTCCAACTTGTGACACGAATACTACCCACAGACTATAGGAACATCAACATCCACAGAGGTCGAATACTACCCACAGAATACAAGAACATCAGCATCAACAGAGTCTGAATACTACCCACAGACTACAAGAACATCCACAGAGTCTGAATACTACCCACAGACTACAAGAACATCAGCATCAACAGAGTCTGAATACTACCCACAGACTACAAGAACATCCACAGAGTCTGAATACTACCCACAGACTACAAGAACATCAACATCCACAGAGTCTGAATACTACCCACAGACTATAGGAACATCAACAACAACATACTCAAAATTAACTTTACCAATAGACTCACTGTGAACTTTCTTCGCAACAATGACCTCAAGTTATTTGTACAAAGTTGGTGTATTTTTTTAGCATTTTGATTGTAAATATAATCATATTCATTGATTTCACAATGTGACAAAATAATAAAATTGTAGAATTTATTCATAACTGACTTTGACTATTTGACTATTCTGTTCTGTGTTTAATGTAGTCCTATAATGTTCATCAATTAAAGGTTGGTTCTGTATGTTCCCTATAAGGTTCTGAATATGCTGAGGACATTAAACTCCTGCCAAGACATGTTGAATGCTGAGGACATTAAACTCCTGCCAAGACATGTTGAATGCTGAGGACATTAAACTCCTGCCAAGACATGTTGAATGCTGAGGACATTAAACTCCTGCCAAGACATGTTGAATGCTGAGGACATTAAACTCCTGCCAAGACATGTTGAATGCTGAGGACATTAAACTCCTGCCAAGACATGTTGAATGCTGAGGACATTAAACTCCTGCCAAGACATGTTGAATGCTGAGGACATTAAACTCCTGCCAAGACATGTTGAATGCTGAGGACATTATAAACTCCTGCCGAGACATGTTGAATGCTGAGGACATTAAACTCCTGCCAAGACATGTTAAATGCTGAGGACATTAAACTCCTGCCGAGACATGTTGAATGCTGAGGACATTAAACTCCTGCCAAGACATGTTGAATGCTGAGGACATTAAACTCCTGCCAAGACATGTTGAATGCTGAGGACATTAAACTCCTGCCAAGACATGTTGAATGCTGAGGACATTAAACTCCTGCCAAGACATGTTGAATGCTGAGGACATTAAACTCCTGCCAAGACATGTTGAATGCTGAGGACATTAAACTCCTGCCAAGACATGTTGAATGCTGAGGACATTAAACTCCTGCCAAGACATGTTGAATGCTGAGGACATTAAACTCCTGCCAAGACATGTTGAATGCTGAGGACATTAAACTCCTGCCAAGACATGTTGAATGCTGAGGACATTATAAACTCCTGCCGAGACATGTTGAATGCTGAGGACATTAAACTCCTGCCAAGACATGTTAAATGCTGAGGACATTAAACTCCTGCTGAGACATGTTGAATGCTGAGGACATTAAACTCCTGCCAAGACATGTTGAATGCTGAGGACATTAAACTCCTGCCAAGACATGTTGAATGCTGAGGACATTAAACTCCTGCCAAGACATGTTGAATGCTGAGGACATTAAACTCCTGCCAAGACATGTTGAATGCTGAGGACATTAAACTCCTGCCAAGACATGTTGAATGCTGAGGACATTATAAACTCCTGCCGAGACATGTTGAATGCTGAGGACATTAAACTCCTGCCAAGACATGTTAAATGCTGAGGACATTAAACTCCTGCCGAGACATGTTGAATGCTGAGGACATTAAACTCCTGCCAAGACATGTTGAATGCTGAGGACATTAAACTCCTGCCGAGACATGTTGAATGCTGAGGACATTAAACTCCTGCCGAGACATGTTGAATGCTGAGGACATTAAACTCCTGCCAAGATATGTTAAATGCTGAGGACATTAAACTTCTGCCAAGACATGTTGAATGCTGAGGACATTAAACTCCTGCCAAGACATGTTGAATGCTGAGGATGTTAAACTCCTGCCAAGACATGTTGAATGCTGAGGACATTAAACTCCTGCCGGGACATGTTGAATGCTGAGGATGTTAAACTCCTGCCAATACATTTTAAATGCTGAGGACATTAAACTCCTGCCAAGACATGTTGAATGCTGAGGACATTAAACTCCTGCCGAGACATTTTAAATGCTGAGGACATTAAACTCCTGCCAAGACATGTTGAATGCTGAGGACATTAAACTCCTGCCGAGACATTTTAAATGCTGAGGACATTAAACTCCTGCCGAGACATTTTAAATGCTGAGGACATTAAACTCCTGCCGAGACATGTTGAATGCTGAGGACATTAAACTCCTGCCAAGACATGTTAAATGCTGAGGACATTAAACTCCTGCCGAGACATTTTAAATGCTGAGGACATTAAACTCCTGCCAAGACATGTTGAATGCTGAGGACATTAAACTCCTGCCGAGACATTTTAAATGCTGAGGACATTAAACTCCTGCCAAGACATGTTGAATGCTGAGGACATTAAACTACTGCCGAGACATGTTGAATGCTGAGGACATTAAACTCCTGCCGAGACATGTTGAATGCTGAGGACATTAAACTCCTGCCAAGACATGTTGAATGCTGAGGACATTAAACTCCTGCCAAGACATGTTGAATGCTGAGGACATTAAACTCCTGCCAAGACATGTTGAATGCTGAGGACATTAAACTCCTGCCAAGACATGTTGAATGCTGAGGACATTAAACTCCTGCCAAGACATGTTGAATGCTGAGGACATTAAACTCCAGCCGAGACATGTTGAATGCTGAGGACATTAAACTCCTGCCGGGACATGTTGAATGCTGAGGATGTTAAACTCCTGCCAATACATTTTAAATGCTGAGGACATTAAACTCCTGCCAAGACATGTTGAATGCTGAGGACATTAAACTCCTGCCGAGACATTTTAAATGCTGAGGACATTAAACTCCTGCCAAGACATGTTGAATGCTGAGGACATTAAACTCCTGCCGAGACATTTTAAATGCTGAGGACATTAAACTCCTGCCGAGACATGTTGAATGCTGAGGACATTAAACTCCTGCCAAGACATGTTAAATGCTGAGGACATTAATCTCCTGCCGAGACATTTTAAATGCTGAGGACATTAAACTCCTGCCAAGACATGTTGAATGCTGAGGACATTAAACTCCTGCCGAGACATTTTAAATGCTGAGGACATTAAACTCCTGCCAAGACATGTTGAATGCTGAGGACATTAAACTACTGCCGAGACATGTTGAATGCTGAGGACATTAAACTCCTGCCGAGACATGTTGAATGCTGAGGACATTAAACTCCTGCCAAGACATGTTGAATGCTGAGGACATTAAACTCCTGCCAAGACATGTTGAATGCTGAGGACATTAAACTCCTGCCAAGACATGTTGAATGCTGAGGACATTAAACTCCTGCCAAGACATTTTGAATGCTGAGGACATTAAACTCCTGCCAAGACATGTTGAATGCTGAGGACATTAAACTCCTGCCAAGACATGTTGAATGCTGAGGACATTAAACTCCAGCCGAGACATGTTGAATGCTGAGGACATTAAACTCCTGCCAAGACATGTTGAATGCTGAGGACATTAAACTCCTGCCAAGACATGTTGAATGCTGAGGACATTAAACTCCTGCCAAGACATGTTGAATGCTGAGGACATGCTAGCTATCATTACCACAGAGATGTGCTAAACAACATCTCATCCCATCTAAAGCCCTTAAGGAAAGCCCCCTACCATGTTAGTGTTTGCACCCACTGTGCTAACTCCCAGCTGGGCATGGCTCCAGCAGAGTTCAGAGCTCAGAGCTCCTCATCAGGAGCTGGTTAATGTCTGGGCTGACTCCCAGCTGGGCAGGGCTCCAGCAGAGTTCAGAGCTCAGAGCTCCTCATCAGGAGCTGGTTAATGTCTGGGCTGACTCCCAGCTGGGCAGGGCTCCAGCAGAGTTCAAAGCTCA
Organism: Coregonus lavaretus; assembly: GCF_964263955.1. NCBI lineage: Eukaryota > Metazoa > Chordata > Actinopteri > Salmoniformes > Salmonidae > Coregonus > Coregonus lavaretus. Next base: position 473,923 of record NW_028157808.1, read on the forward strand.
GAGCTCCTCATCAGGAGCTGGTTAATGTCTGGGCTGACTCCCAGCTGGGCAGGGCTCCAGCAGAGTTCAGAGCTCCTCATCAGGAGCTGGTTAATGTCTGGGCTGACTCCACATGGTCTGTGTTGAAGCACAGCAGGACACTTCCTTATCAGACACATTTGGACCCTCAGCCTCAGAGAAGTGCAAGTGCTTTAACATTATTATGCTATGCTAGCATGTGCTAAACTATGCTACATTATGCTAGGCACATTTAGATTAGGCTAGGCTATTACATTTACATTTACGTCATTTAGCAGACGCTCTTATCCAGAGTGACTTACAAATTGGTGCATTCACCTTATAGCCAGTTGGATAACCACTTTCCAATAATTTTTTTATTAAATAATTTTTTAACATTTTTGTATATATTTTATTTATTGTTTTTTCTGTCATATTTTTTTTTTTTTTGTAATTTTTTTTTTTTTGGGGGGGTGGGTTGGGGTAAGGGGGGGTAGGCCATTTTTTTGCTATGCTAGGCAAATTTAGATTAGGTTAGGCTACGCTATGCTAGGCAAGTATAGATTAGGCTGGGATATGCTAGACAAATGTAGATTATGCTATGCTAGGCAAATTTAGATTAGGCTAGGCTACGCTATGCTAGGCAAGTATAGATTAGGCTGGGATATGCTAGACAAATGTAGATTATGCTATGCTAGGCAAATTTAGATTAGGCTAGGCTATGCTATGCTATGCTATGTCATCCAAACAATCCTATCAGTGAGCAGTGGGAAGGAAAATGGTGTTCATGCATGCAAGGTTTTACTTCATAAACCTAAACAAGGATAAAAAGTCATTGTTTTGCCATTCTGATGGAGCAGATGAAGCCATGCCTATCAGCTGTTGGTCCCTGACTGATGAGGAAGGTAGTGAACTGAAGGAGAGGAGAGGAGAGGTATTGGTCCCTGGCAGATGGGGAAGGTTGTACAAACTGAAGAAGAGGAGAGGAGAGCTTGTTTGTCTTCCTCTCTCCTCTCTCCTCTCTCCTCCTCTCCTCTCTCCTCTCTCCTCCTCTCCTCTCTCCTCCTCTCCTCTCCTCTCTCCTCCTGTCTTGTATAGTTCTTCTTTAAAGACTGATTATAGAGCTGAACCTGTCTGACTTCACACTCTCTCCTCTCCTCTCCTCTCCTCTCCTCTCCTCTCCTCTCCTCTCCTCTCCTCTCCTCTCCTCTCCTCTCCTCTCCTCTCCTCTCCTCTCCTCTCCTCTCCTCTCCTCTCCTCTCTCCTCTCCTCTCCTCTCCTCTCCTCTCCTCTCCTCTCCTCTCCTCTCCTCTCCTCTCCTCTCCTCTCCTCTCCTCTCCTCTCCTCTCCTCTCCTCTCCTCTCCTCTCCTCTCCTCTCCTCTCCTCTCCTCTCCTCTCCTCTCCTCTCTCCTCTCTCCTCCTCTCTCTTCTCCTCCTCCCCTCCTCTCTAATCCTCTCCTCTTCTCCCCTGCCCATTCCTCCTCTCCTCCTCTCCAATCCTCCCCTGCCCTCTCATCCTCTCATCCTCTCTCCTCCCTGCCCTCCTCTCCTCCTGTCCTACCCGGCCCTCTCATCCCCAGCTCTCCTCCCCTCCCCTCTTCTCCTCCCATACCCTGTTATCCCCTCCTCTCCTCCCCTGCCCTCTCCTCCTCTACCCTCCTCTCTCCTCTTCTCCTCTAATTCTTCTTTAAAGACTGAACTTGTCTGACTTAACATCCTCTCCTCTCCTCTCCTCTCCTCTCCTCTCCTCTCCTCTCCTCTTCTCTTCTCTTCTCTTCTCTTCTCTTCTCTTCTCTTCTCTTCTCTTCTCTTCTCTTCTCTTCTCTTCTCTTCTCTTCTCTTCTCTTCTCTTCTCTTCTCTTCTCTTCTCCTCTCCTCTCCTCTCCTCTCTCCTCCTCTTCTGTCTTGTCTATTCCGTCTGTAAAGACTGGTTAACCTGTCTGACTTCACACACTCAAATTGCTCTACTTTTTTTTTACACAATACAGTATATTCTAGATATTTTTACAAATGTAAACTTTATTGGTTCTGGGTAAAAATTCTCAGCAAATATTTCAGAAAAATAATTAATTATACATTATGAAACATTAAATACTTGCATTCTCCACATATTAATTTAAACTCCAAACAGAAGTCCACGAAAAAGGTTATGCTGAATTATCAGTGAACCAATTGAAGATGTCTCCCTTGTTCTCTGCGACCCACTTTATGTTGGCTTTGGTTCTCTCCAGGGCCTGGTCCACCGCTAGTGTGGCTGAACCAAAACCCTGCTCTGCATTCTCCTCAATGAACTGCTGCAACTATAGGACCAGAGAATGGACAGGTTATTATGACATTATTAATCTATAGGACCAGAGAATGGACAGGTTATTATGACAGTATTAATCTATAGGACCAGAGAATGGACAGGTTATCATGACAGTATTAATCTATTTCTGAAGGGAGAGCATGTTTGGCTGAGAGTTTCTGTTTCCTAGATTATGACAGTATACACCCTGATAAAGGTATGTTTGACTGAAACATTGTTGAGCAGGAAGCAACTGTGGAAGTCTGGGGTTTGATCATAGTCACACAGAGACACAGAAGCTCTCTAACTGAATGGGCTTTACCTGTTTAAGTTCAAACTCTGAGGAGAAGCGCCTGGTGATGCCTTCAATGAGCCGTGCGAAGGACAACGATCCACCTCCATAACTACAAGATGAGAAGACGTAAATATGGTCAGAATTCAACACATTAAAAAGTCAGTGATTGTGTCCCAAATGGCTCTGACAAAGTCCCAAACCAATTGGCTCCGACAAAGTCCCAAGCCAGTTGGCTCTGACAAAGTCCCAAGCCAGTTGGCTCTGACAAAGTCCCAAGCCAGTTGGCTCCGACAAAGTCCCAAGCCAGTTGGCTCTGACAAAGTCCCAAGCCAGTTGGCTCTGACAAAGTCCCAAGCCAGTTGGCTCCGACAAAGTCCCAAGCCAGTTGGCTCTGACAAAGTCCCAAGCCAGTTGGCTCCGACAAAGTCCCAAGCCAGTTGGCTCCGACAAAGTCCCAAGCCAGTTGGCTCCGACAAAGTCCCAAGCCAGTTGGCTCCGACAAAGTCCCAAGCCAGTTAGCTCCGACAAAGTCCCAAGCCAGTTGGCTCCGACAAAGTCCCAAGCCAGTTGGCTCCGACAAAGTCCCAAGCCAGTTGGCTCCGACAAAGTCCCAAGCCAGTTGGCTCCGACAAAGTCCCAAGCCAGTTGGCTCCGACAAAGTCCCAAGCCAGTTGGCTCCGACAAAGTCCCAAGCCAAAGACTGGCCCACAACATTAACTTATATGGCACTACTTTTGACCAGAGGTAGTGTACTATATAGGGAATAGGGTGCCATTCTCTGGTCTAAAGTAGTGCACTATATAGGGAATAGGGTGCCATTCTCTGGTCTAAAGTAGTGCACTATATAGGGAATAGGGTGCCATTCTCTGGTCTAAAGTAGTGCACTATATAGGGAATAGGGTGCCATTCTCTGGTCTAAAGTAGTGCACTATATAGGGAATAGGGTGCCATTCTCTGGTCTAAAGTAGTGCACTATATAGGGAATAGGGTGCCATTTGGGACGTAACCACTCTGTCATGTAATGAACATAGAATGAATAACTGGCAATACATTACACTGTTCACATTAGAGGGATGCATTAAAGACATGTTGGATCCTACTCACTCATTAAATAAGTGGTCCCAGTTGGCTCTGACGAAGTCCCAAGCCAAAGACTGGCCCACAACATTACCAGCAATGTACACAATGGTGACCGTGGCATCCTGTTTACGAATCCTCTCTGGATCCAGACAGTAGTTCAGATACCTGAAACCCAAAACACACAGATCAGACCCATCCTGAATGATCCTTCAGAACCACATTGATCAAATACTACTATTTGATTCCACTGCATTACTTTTGACCAGAGCCCAACGGGCTCATAGAGCAGTAGTGCAGTCCACAGTATCAGTCAAAAGAGTGGACACACCTACTCAGTCAAGGGTACTGTATATGGACACACCTACTCAGTCAAGGGTACTGTATATGGACACACCTACTCAGTCAAGGGTACTGTATATGTGGACACACCTACTCAGTCAAGGGTACTGTATATGGACACACCTACTCAGTCAAGGGTACTGTATATGGACACACCTACTCAGTCAAGGGTACTGTATATGGACACACCTACTCAGTCAAGGGTACTGTATATGGACACACCTACTCAGTCAAGGGTACTGTATATGTGGACACACCTACTCAGTCAAGGGTACTGTATATGGACACACCTACTCAGTCAAGGGTACTGTATATGGACACACCTACTCAGTCAAGGGTACTGTATATGGACACACCTACTCAGTCAAGGGTACTGTATATGGACACACCTACTCAGTCAAGGGTACTGTATATGGACACACCTACTCAGTCAAGGGTACTGTATATGGACACACCTACTCAGTCAAGGGTACTGTATATGTGGACACACCTACTCAGTCAAGGGTACTGTATATGGACACACCTACTCAGTCAAGGGTACTGTATATGGACACACCTACTCAGTCAAGGGTACTGTATATGGACACACCTACTCAGTCAAGGGTACTGTATATGGACACACCTACTCAGTCAAGGGTACTGTATATGGACACGCCTACTCAGTCAAGGGTACTGTATATGTGGACACACCTACTCAGTCAAGGGTACTGTATATGGACACACCTACTCAGTCAAGGGTACTGTATATGGACACACCTACTCAGTCAAGGGTACTGTATATGGACACACCTACTCAGTCAAGGGTACTGTATATGGACACACCTACTCAGTCAAGGGTACTGTATATGGACACACCTACTCAGTCAAGGGTACTGTATATGGACACACCTACTCAGTCAAGGGTACTGTATATGTGGACACACCTACTCAGTCAAGGGTACTGTATATGGACACACCTACTCAGTCAAGGGTACTGTATATGTGGACACACCTACTCAGTCAAGGGTACTGTATATGGACACACCTACTCAGTCAAGGGTACTGTATATGTGGACACACCTACTCAGTCAAGGGTACTGTATATGGACACACCTACTCAGTCAAGGGTACTGTATATGGACACACCTACTCAGTCAAGGGTACTGTATATGGACACACCTACTCAGTCAAGGGTACTGTATATGGACACACCTACTCAGTCAAGGGTACTGTATATATGGACACACCTACTCAGTCAAGGGTACTGTATATGTGGACACACCTACTCAGTCAAGGGTACTGTATATGTGGACACACCTACGCAGTCAAGGGTACTGTATATGGACACACCTAGTCAGTCAAGGGTACTGTATATATGGACACACCTACTCAGTCAAGGGTACTGTATATGTGGACACACCTACTCAGTCAAGGGTACTGTATATGGACACACCTACTCAGTCAAGGGTACTGTATATGTGGACACACCTACTCAGTCAAGGGTACTGTATATGGACACACCTACTCAGTCAAGGGTACTGTATATGTGGACACACCTACTCAGTCAAGGGTACTGTATATGGACACACCTACTCAGTCAAGGGTACTGTATATGGACACACCTACTCAGTCAAGGGTACTGTATATGGACACACCTACTCAGTCAAGGGTACTGTATATGTGGACACACCTACTCAGTCAAGGGTACTGTATATGGACACACCTACTCAGTCAAGGGTACTGTATATGGACACACCTACTCAGTCAAGGGTACTGTATATGTGGACACGCCTACTCAGTCAAGGGTACTGTATATGGACACACCTACTCAGTCAAGGGTACTGTATATGGACACACCTACTCAGTCAAGGGTACTGTATATGGACACACCTACTCAGTCAAGGGTACTGTATATGGACACACCTACTCAGTCAAGGGTACTGTATATGGACACACCTACTCAGTCAAGGGTACTGTATATATGGACACACCTACTCAGTCAAGGGTACTGTATATGTGGACACACCTACTCAGTCAAGGGTACTGTATATGTGGACACACCTACGCAGTCAAGGGTACTGTATATGGACACACCTAGTCAGTCAAGGGTACTGTATATATGGACACACCTACTCAGTCAAGGGTACTGTATATGTGGACACACCTACTCAGTCAAGGGTACTGTATATGGACACACCTACTCAGTCAAGGGTACTGTATATGTGGACACACCTACTCAGTCAAGGGTACTGTATATGGACACACCTACTCAGTCAAGGGTACTGTATATGTGGACACACCTACTCAGTCAAGGGTACTGTATATGGACACACCTACTCAGTCAAGGGTACTGTATATGGACACACCTACTCAGTCAAGGGTACTGTATATGGACACACCTACTCAGTCAAGGGTACTGTATATGTGGACACACCTACTCAGTCAAGGGTACTGTATATGGACACACCTACTCAGTCAAGGGTACTGTATATGGACACACCTACTCAGTCAAGGGTACTGTATATGTGGACACGCCTACTCAGTCAAGGGTACTGTATATGGACACACCTACTCAGTCAAGGGTACTGTATATGTGACTCGTTTCAGGAAACTAGGCGTCACTGCTTCACAGGAGAGCCATTTGAACGTAAACTTTTTTTTAAAATCAAAATGCGTTTTTTGGCAGAAATGCCTTCTGGAACATGTGAACTTTCATGTGCCTTAATAACATCTGTAAATACGAATAATATTGTTAAATTACGAGCCTAGTTGGTTTAGCCACGGAAAAAAACAGCAACCTTCCCGCTAGCCACGATTGGCTGAGATAATGAGTGGGCTGGACATGCCGAAAGATGAGTTCGGATTGGTCTGCCATGTAGCCCGCTTCTGTCTATTTGAGCTGGTCAGTATGTGTAGGTAATCCTGTCTAATGCAGCTTTTCTTGAAATACATTGCGTAGTAGAACTGCATAAGTGTTGCTCTCCACTTTCTGGAGGACCGAGTTTTGAAATCAGTGGAATTAGAGTATGATAGCTAAGGAGATGGAGAAAACACCTGTCTCCAGAATACATCTTCAAACTAAGGGCAACCATGGTATCCGTGAGAGAGGGAGAAGCGTCCATCCATGTAAACAGGTAAGATAGTCAAGCTAGCTAAATTTTCAGATATTACACGTTTCTAATTTTGTCAGAAAGTCATTTTCATTTCAAGTTAAAGTGTTAGCTAGCTAATGTTAGCTGGCTGACTCGCTAGCTAACGTTACAGTGGCTTGCGAAAGTATTCACCCCCCTTGGCATTTTTCCTATTTTGTTGTCTTACAACCTGGAATAAAAAATTTAAAAAAGTGTATCATTTGATTTACACAACATGCAAAATAATTTTTTTTGTCAAACAAACAAGAAATAAGACAAAAAAACAGAAAACTTGAGCGTGCATAACTATTCACCCTCCCATAGTCAATACTTTGTAGAGCCACCTTTTGCAGCAATTACAGCTGCAAGCCTCTTGGGGTATTACATTTACATTTTAGTCATTTAGCAGACGCTCTTATCCAGAGCGACTTACAGTTATGAATACATATCTTTTTTTTTTATACTGGCACCCGTGGGAATCGAACCCACAACCCTGGCGTTGCAAACGCCATGCTCTATCAACTGAGCTACATCCCTGCCGGCCATTCCCTCCCCTACCCTGGACGACGCTGGGCCAATTGTGCGCCGCCCATGAGTCTCCCGGTCGCGGCCAGCTGCGACAGAGCCTGGATTCGAACCAGGATCTCTAGTGGCACAGTTAGCACTGCGATGCAGTGCCTTAGACCACTGCGCCACTCAGGGTATGTCTCTATAAGCTTGGCACATCTAGCCACTGGGATTTCTGCCCATTCTTCAAGGCAAAACTGCTCCAGCTCCTTCAAGTTGGATGGATTCCACTGGTGTACAGCAATCTTTAAGTCACACCACACATTCTCAATTAGATTGAGGTCTGGGCTTTGACTAGGCCATTCCAAGACATTTAAATGTTTTGCCTTAAACCACTCAAGTGTTGCTTTAGCAGTATGCTTAGGGTCATTGTCCTGCTGGAGGGTGAACCTCCGTCCCAGTCTCAAATCTCTGGAAGACTGAAACAGGTTTCCCTCAATAATTTCCCTGTATTTAGCGCCATCCATCATTCCTTCAATTCTGACCAGTTTCCCAGTCCCTGCCGATGAAAAACTGTGGGGATGGTGTTCTCGGAGTTGATGAGAGGTGTTGGGTTTGCAGCAGGCATAGCGTTTTCCTTGATGACCCAAAAACTCAATTTTAGTCTCATCTGACCAGAGTACCATCTGACCAGTCTCCCACATGCCTTTTGGCGAACACCAAACGTGTTTGCTTATTTATTTCTTTAAGCAATGGCTTTTTTCCGGTCACTCTTCCGTAAAGCCCAGCTCTGTGGAGTGTACGGCTTAAAGTAGTCCTATGGACAGATTCTCCAATCTCTGCTGTGGAGCTTTGCAGCTCCTTCAGGGTTATCTTTGGTCTCTTTATTGCCTCTCTGATTAATGCCCTCCTTGCCTGGTCCGTGAGTTTTGGTGGGTGGCCCTCTCTTGGCAGGTTTGTTGTGGTGCCATATTCTTTCATTTTATAATGGATTTAATGGTGCTCCGTGGGATATTAAACATTTTGGATATTTTTTTATAACCCAACCCTGATCTGTACTTCTCCACAACTTTGTCCCTGACCTGTTTGGAGAGCTCCTTGGTCTTCATGGTGCCGCTTGCTTGGTGGTGCCCCTTGCTTAGTGGTGTTGCAGACTCTGGGGCCTTTCAGAACAGGTGTATATATACTGAGATCATGTGACAGATCATGTGACACTTAGATTGCACACAGGTGGACTATATTTAACTAATTATGTGACTTCTGAAGGTAATTGGTTGCACCAGATCTTATTTAGGGGCTTCATAGCAAAGGGGGTGAATACATATGCACAGACCACTTTTCCATAAGTTATTTTTTTCATTTCACTTCACCAATTTGGACTATTTTGTGTATGTCCATTACATGAAATCCAAATAAAAATCAATTTAAATTACAGGTTGTAATGCAACAAAATAGGAAAAACGCCAAGGGGGATGAATACTTTTGCAAGGCACTGTACGTGTATGATCTGTGTAGTAATATTATTCTTATCTCAGAGCCATTTGCTTTCCTAGTTATAGCCTAATGTTAGCTAGCTAAGATTGAACCTGGTTGGTTAGCTACCTGTAGATTCATGCAGGGTAGTAACGTCATCAGTTGGAATTATGGTTAATTGTTCAGCTAGCTAGCTACATGTCTTAACAAAAGACTCCACTATGCAAGTATCCATTTTAATAGGGCGAGTAAAATGGTCAGAGTGAGCTGTTCTCTCATTTGTGTCTGGAATTAGCTAGCAAGCTAGCCAACCTTAGCCAGTTAGCTTGGGTGCTTGACTGCTGTTGTTAGGTCAGCTAGCTAACGTTACGTGTATGATCTGTGTAGTAATATTGTTCGTATCTCAGAACCATTTGCTTTGCTAGTTATAGCCTAATGTTAGCTAGCTAACATTGAACCTGGTTGGTTAGCTACCTGTAGATTCATGGAGGGTAGTAACGTCATGAGTTGGGATTATTGTTCATTGTTTAGCTAGCTAGCTACATGTCTAAACAAAAGACTCCACTATGTTGGAATTCTGGTTCATTGTTTAGCTAGCTAGCTACATGTCTAAACAAAAGACTCCACAACTTTCAAAGCAGAATTACGTTCCCATTGTTCCTCAACTGTAGTGTATGATATACCATTTTTTAGCTCTGAGTCTCTACTTTTATCCAATGTAAAAAACACCATTTCAAATGTTGCTACATAAGACCGAATCGAGCCGGTCAGTCATATATAAGGATAGGGTTTCATTTGGGACAGTCTGGGTCCTCCTGACCTGTTCAGTAACCAGGGAACCCTGGTGCAGGCCAGACGTTCTCCTCACCTGTTCAGTAACCAGGGAACCCTGGTGCAGGCCAGACGTTCTCCTCACCTGTTCAGTAACCAGGGAACCCTGGTGCAGGCCAGACGTTCTCCTCACCTGTTCAGTAACCAGGGAACCCTGGTGCAGGCCAGACGTTCTCCTCACCTGTTCAGTAACCAGGGAACCCTGGTGCAGGCCAGACGTTCTCCTCACCTGTTCAGTAACCAGGGAACCCTGGTGCAGGCCAGACGTTCTCCTCACCTGTTCAGTAACCAGGGAACCCTGGTGCAGGCCAGACGTTCTCCTCACCTGTTCAGTAACCAGGGAACCCTGGTGCAGGCCAGACGTTCTCCTCACCTGTTCAGTAACCAGGGAACCCTAGTGCAGGCCAGACGTTCTCCTCACCTGTTCAGTAACCAGGGAACCCTAGTGCAGGCCAGACGTTCTCCTCACCTGTTCAGTAACCAGGAAACCCTGGTGCAGGCCAGACGTTCTCCTCACCTGTTCAGTAAACAGGGAACCCTAGTGCAGGCCAGACGTTCTCCTCACCTGTTCAGTAACCAGGGAACCCTAGTGCAGGCCAGACGTTCTCCTCACCTGTTCAGTAACCAGGGAACCCTGGTGCAGGCCAGACATTCTCCTCACCTGTTCAGTAACCAGGGAACCCTGGTGCAGGCCAGACGTTCTCCTCACCTGTTCAGTAACCAGGGAACCCTGGTGCAGGCCAGACGTTCTCCTCACCTGTTCAGTAACCAGGGAACCCTGGTGCAGGCCAGACGTTCTCCTCACCTGTTCAGTAACCAGGGAACCCTAGTGCAGGCCAGACGTTCTCCTCACCTGTTCAGTAACCAGGGAACCCTGGTGCAGGACAGTCGTTCTCCTCACCTGTTCAGTAACCAGGGAACCCTGGTGCAGGCCAGACGTTCTCCTCACCTGTTCAGTAACCAGGGAACCCTAGTGCAGGCCAGACGTTCTCCTCACCTGTTCAGTAACCAGGGAACCCTAGTGCAGGCCAGACGTTCTCCTCACCTGTTCAGTAACCAGGGAACCCTGGTGCAGGCCAGACGTTCTCCTCACCTGTTCAGTAACCAGGGAACCCTGGTGCAGGCCAGGGCATACATCAGCTTGTCAGCCTCAGAAGCGATGGAAGCCTCTTTGTACATCCTCCAGGCGAAGTCCCACTCCTCCACCCCTCCTGCTGCAATGGCACTGCAGTACACCGTCTGCCTCAGGTTGGGGTGAATCCTGGACAATACAATGGAAAGGTGATCATCACATCAGCTAATCAAAGGCCAGAGTCAAGATGAAAATAACAGTCATCAACACTAGGGTTGGGATCAATAACAGTCATCAACACTAGGGTTGGGATCAATAACAGTCATCAACACTAGGGTTAGGATCAATAACAGTCATCAACACTAGGGTTAGGATCAATAACAGACTTCAACACTAGGGTTGGGATCAATAACAGTCATCAACACTAGGGTTGGGCTCAATAACAGTCATCAACACTAGGGTTGGGCTCAATAACAGTCATCAACACTAGGGTTGGGAATCATTAACAGACTTCAACACTAGGGTTGGGCTCAATAACAGCCATCAACACTAGGGTTGGGATCAAGAAGAGTCTTCAACACTAGGGTTAGGAATCATTAACAGTCTTCAACACTAGGGTTGGGAATCATTAACAGTCTTCAACACTAGGGTTGATATCAACAACAGTCATCAACACTAGGGTTGGGAATCATTAACAGTCTTCAACACTAGGGTTGAGATCAACAACAGTCATCAACACTAGGGTTAGGAATCATTAACAGTCTTCAACACCAGGGTTGAGATTAACAACAGTCACCAACACTAGGGTTAGAAATCATTAACAGACTTCAACACTAGGGTTGAGATCAATAACAGTCATCAACACTAGGGTTAGGAATCATTAACAGTCTTCAACACTAGGGTTGGGAATCATTAACAGTCTTCAACACTAGGGTTGAGATCAACAACAGTCATCAACACTAGGGTTAGGAATAATTAACAGTCTTCAACACCAGGGTTGAGATTAACAAAAGTATTCAACACTAGGGTTAGACATCATTAACAGACTTCAACACTAGGGTTGGGATCAATAACAGTCCTCAACACTAGGGTTAGGAATCATTAACAGGCTTCAACACTAGGGTTGGGATCAATAACAGTCATCAAAACTAGGGTTGAGATCAAGAACAGTCATCAGCACTAGGGTTGAGCAACACTAGGGTTGAGATCAATAACAGTAATCAACACTAGGGTTAGGAATCATTAACAGTCTTCAACACTATGGTTAGGAATCATTAACAGTCTTCAACACTAAGGTTAGGAATCATTAACAGTCTTCAACACTAGGGTTGAGATCAACAACAGTCATCAACACCAGGGTTAGGAATAATTAACAGTCTTCAACAATAGGGTTGGGATCAATAACAGTCTTCAACACTAGGGTTAGGAATCATTAACAGTCTTCAACACTAGGGTTGGGATCAATAACAGTCATCAACACTAGGGTTAGGAATCATTAACAGTCTTCAACACTAGGGTTAGGAATCATTAACAGTCTTCAACACTAGGGTTGGGATCAAGAACAGTCTTCAACACTAGGGTTAGGAATCATTAACAGTCTTCAACACTAGGGTTGGGATCAATAACAGTCATCAACACTAGGCTTAGGAATCATTAACAGTCTTCAACACTAGGGTTGAGATCAACAACAGTCATCAACATTAGGGTTAGGAATCATTAACAGACTTCAACACCAGGGTTGAGATTAACAACAGTCATCAACACTAGGGTTAGAAATCATTAACAGACTTCAACACTAGGGTTGGGATCAATAACAGTCTTCAACACTAGGGTTAGGAATCATTAACAGTCTTCAACACTATGGTTAGGAATCATTAACAGTCTTCAACACTAAGGTTAGGAATCATTAACAGTCTTCAACACTAGGGTTGAGATCAACAACAGTCATCAACACCAGGGTTAGGAATAATTAACAGTCTTCAACAATAGGGTTGGGATCAATAACAGTCTTCAACACTAGGGTTAGGAATCATTAACAGTCTTCAACACTAGGGTTGGGATCAATAACAGTCATCAACACTAGGGTTAGGAATCATTAACAGTCTTCAACACTAGGGTTAGGAATCATTAACAGTCTTCAACACTAGGGTTGGGATCAAGAACAGTCTTCAACACTAGGGTTAGGAATCATTAACAGTCTTCAACACTAGGGTTGGGATCAATAACAGTCATCAACACTAGGCTTAGGAATCATTAACAGTCTTCAACACTAGGGTTGAGATCAACAACAGTCATCAACACTAGGCTTAGGAATCATTAACAGTCTTCAACACTAGGGTTGAGATCAACAACAGTCATCAACATTAGGGTTAGGAATCATTAACAGACTTCAACACCAGGGTTGAGATTAACAACAGTCATCAACACTAGGGTTAGAAATCATTAACAGACTTCAACACTAGGGTTGGGATCAATAACAGTCTTCAACACTAGGGTTAGGAATCATTAACAGTCTTCAACACTAGGGTTGGGATCAATAACAGTCATCAACACTAGGGTTAGGAATCATTAACAGTCTTCAACACTAGGGTTAGAAATCATTAACAGTCTTCAACACTAGGGTTGAGATCAACAACAGTCATCAACCCTAGGGTTAGGAATTATTAACAGTCTTCAACACTAGGGTTGGGATCAATAACAGTCTTCAACACTAGGGTTGGGATCAATAACAGTCATCAACACTAGGGTTAGGAATCATTAACAGTCTTCAACACTAGGGTTAGGAATCATTAACAGACTTCAACACTAGGGTTGGGATCAAGAACAGTCATCAATACTAGGGTTGGGATCAAGAACAGTCATCAGCACTAGGGTTGAGCAACACTAGGGTTGAGATCAATAACAGTAATCAACACTAGGGTTAGGAATCATTAACAGTCTTCAACACTAGGGTTGAGATCAACAACAGTCTTCAACACTAGGGTTAGGAATCATTAACAGTCTTCAACACTAGGGTTGGGATCAATAACAGTCATCAACACTAGGGTTAGGAATCATTAACAGTCTTCAACACTAGGGTTAGAAATCATTAACAGACTTCAACACTAGGGTTGAGATCAACAACAGTCATCAACACTAGGGTTAGGAATCATTAACAGGCTTCAACACTAGGGTTGGGATCAATAACAGTCATCAAAACTAGGGTTGAGATCAAGAACAGTCATCAGCACTAGGGTTGAGCAACACTAGGGTTGAGATCAATAACAGTAATCAACACTAGGGTTAGGAATCATTAACAGTCTTCAACACTATGGTTAGGAATCATTAACAGTCTTCAACACTAAGGTTAGGAATCATTAACAGTCTTCAACACTAGGGTTGAGATCAACAACAGTCATCAACACCAGGGTTAGGAATAATTAACAGTCTTCAACAATAGGGTTGGGATCAATAACAGTCTTCAACACTAGGGTTAGGAATCATTAACAGTCTTCAACACTAGGGTTGGGATCAATAACAGTCATCAACACTAGGGTTAGGAATCATTAACAGTCTTCAACACTAGGGTTAGGAATCATTAACAGTCTTCAACACTAGGGTTGGGATCAAGAACAGTCTTCAACACTAGGGTTAGGAATCATTAACAGTCTTCAACACTAGGGTTGGGATCAATAACAGTCATCAACACTAGGCTTAGGAATCATTAACAGTCTTCAACACTAGGGTTGAGATCAACAACAGTCATCAACATTAGGGTTAGGAATCATTAACAGACTTCAACACCAGGGTTGAGATTAACAACAGTCATCAACACTAGGGTTAGAAATCATTAACAGACTTCAACACTAGGGTTGGGATCAATAACAGTCTTCAACACTAGGGTTAGGAATCATTAACAGTCTTCAACACTAGGGTTGGGATCAATAACAGTCATCAACACTAGGGTTAGGAATCATTAACAGTCTTCAACACTAGGGTTAGAAATCATTAACAGTCTTCAACACTAGGGTTGAGATCAACAACAGTCATCAACCCTAGGGTTAGGAATTATTAACAGTCTTCAACACTAGGGTTGGGATCAATAACAGTCTTCAACACTAGGGTTGGGATCAATAACAGTCATCAACACTAGGGTTAGGAATCATTAACAGTCTTCAACACTAGGGTTAGGAATCATTAACAGACTTCAACACTAGGGTTGGGATCAAGAACAGTCATCAATACTAGGGTTGGGATCAAGAACAGTCATCAGCACTAGGGTTGAGCAACACTAGGGTTGAGATCAATAACAGTAATCAACACTAGGGTTAGGAATCATTAACAGTCTTCAACACTAGGGTTGAGATCAACAACAGTCTTCAACACTAGGGTTAGGAATCATTAACAGTCTTCAACACTAGGGTTGGGATCAATAACAGTCATCAACACTAGGGTTAGGAATCATTAACAGTCTTCAACACTAGGGTTAGGAATCATTAACAGGCTTCAACACTAGGGTTGGGATCAAGAACAGTCATCAACACTAGGGTTGGGATCAAGAACAGTCTTCAACACTAGGGTTGAGATCAATAACAGTCATCAACACTAGGGTTGGGATCAATAACAGTCTTCAACAATAGGGTTAGGAATCATTAACAGTCTTCAACACTAGGCTTAGGAATCATTAACAGTCTTCAACAATAGGGTTAGGAATCATTAACAGTCTTCAACACTAGGCTTAGGAATCATTAACAGTCTTCAACACTAGGGTTAGGAATCAATAACAGTCATCAACACTAGGGTTGGGATCAAGAACAGTCATCAACACTAGGGTTAGGATCAATAACAGACTTCAACACTAGGGTTGGGATCAATAACAGTCATCAACACTAGGGTTGGGCTCAATAACAGTCATCAACACTAGGGTTGGGCTCAATAACAGTCATCAACACTAGGGTTGGGAATCATTAACAGACTTCAACACTAGGGTTGGGCTCAATAACAGCCATCAACACTAGGGTTGGGATCAAGAAGAGTCTTCAACACTAGGGTTAGGAATCATTAACAGTCTTCAACACTAGGGTTGGGAATCATTAACAGTCTTCAACACTAGGGTTGATATCAACAACAGTCATCAACACTAGGGTTGGGAATCATTAACAGTCTTCAACACTAGGGTTGAGATCAACAACAGTCATCAACACTAGGGTTAGGAATCATTAACAGTCTTCAACACCAGGGTTGAGATTAACAACAGTCACCAACACTAGGGTTAGAAATCATTAACAGACTTCAACACTAGGGTTGAGATCAATAACAGTCATCAACACTAGGGTTAGGAATCATTAACAGTCTTCAACACTAGGGTTGGGAATCATTAACAGTCTTCAACACTAGGGTTGAGATCAACAACAGTCATCAACACTAGGGTTAGGAATAATTAACAGTCTTCAACACCAGGGTTGAGATTAACAAAAGTATTCAACACTAGGGTTAGACATCATTAACAGACTTCAACACTAGGGTTGGGATCAATAACAGTCCTCAACACTAGGGTTAGGAATCATTAACAGGCTTCAACACTAGGGTTGGGATCAATAACAGTCATCAAAACTAGGGTTGAGATCAAGAACAGTCATCAGCACTAGGGTTGAGCAACACTAGGGTTGAGATCAATAACAGTAATCAACACTAGGGTTAGGAATCATTAACAGTCTTCAACACTATGGTTAGGAATCATTAACAGTCTTCAACACTAAGGTTAGGAATCATTAACAGTCTTCAACACTAGGGTTGAGATCAACAACAGTCATCAACACCAGGGTTAGGAATAATTAACAGTCTTCAACAATAGGGTTGGGATCAATAACAGTCTTCAACACTAGGGTTAGGAATCATTAACAGTCTTCAACACTAGGGTTGGGATCAATAACAGTCATCAACACTAGGGTTAGGAATCATTAACAGTCTTCAACACTAGGGTTAGGAATCATTAACAGTCTTCAACACTAGGGTTGGGATCAAGAACAGTCTTCAACACTAGGGTTAGGAATCATTAACAGTCTTCAACACTAGGGTTGGGATCAATAACAGTCATCAACACTAGGCTTAGGAATCATAAACAGTCTTCAACACTAGGGTTGAGATCAACAACAGTCATCAACATTAGGGTTAGGAATCATTAACAGACTTCAACACCAGGGTTGAGATTAACAACAGTCATCAACACTAGGGTTAGAAATCATTAACAGACTTCAACACTAGGGTTGGGATCAATAACAGTCTTCAACACTAGGGTTAGGAATCATTAACAGTCTTCAACACTAGGGTTGGGATCAATAACAGTCATCAACACTAGGGTTAGGAATCATTAACAGTCTTCAACACTAGGGTTAGAAATCATTAACAGTCTTCAACACTAGGGTTGAGATCAACAACAGTCATCAACCCTAGGGTTAGGAATTATTAACAGTCTTCAACACTAGGGTTGGGATCAATAACAGTCTTCAACACTAGGGTTGGGATCAATAACAGTCATCAACACTAGGGTTAGGAATCATTAACAGTCTTCAACACTAGGGTTAGGAATCATTAACAGACTTCAACACTAGGGTTGGGATCAAGAACAGTCATCAATACTAGGGTTGGGATCAAGAACAGTCATCAGCACTAGGGTTGAGCAACACTAGGGTTGAGATCAATAACAGTAATCAACACTAGGGTTAGGAATCATTAACAGTCTTCAACACTAGGGTTGAGATCAACAACAGTCTTCAACACTAGGGTTAGGAATCATTAACAGTCTTCAACACTAGGATTGGGATCAATAACAGTCATCAACACTAGGGTTAGGAATCATTAACAGTCTTCAACACTAGGGTTAGGAATCATTAACAGGCTTCAACACTAGGGTTGGGATCAAGAACAGTCATCAACACTAGGGTTGGGATCAAGAACAGTCTTCAACACTAGGGTTGAGATCAATAACAGTCATCAACACTAGGGTTGGGATCAATAACAGTCTTCAACAATAGGGTTAGGAATCATTAACAGTCTTCAACACTAGGCTTAGGAATCATTAACAGTCTTCAACAATAGGGTTAGGAATCATTAACAGTCTTCAACACTAGGCTTAGGAATCATTAACAGTCTTCAACACTAGGGTTAGGAATCAATAACAGTCATCAACACTAGGGTTGGGATCAAGAACAGTCATCAACACTAGGGTTAGGATCAATAACAGACTTCAACACTAGGGTTGGGATCAATAACAGTCATCAACACTAGGGTTGGGCTCAATAACAGTCATCAACACTAGGGTTGGGCTCAATAACAGTCATCAACACTAGGGTTGGGAATCATTAACAGACTTCAACACTAGGGTTGGGCTCAATAACAGCCATCAACACTAGGGTTGGGATCAAGAAGAGTCTTCAACACTAGGGTTAGGAATCATTAACAGTCTTCAACACTAGGGTTGGGAATCATTAACAGTCTTCAACACTAGGGTTGATATCAACAACAGTCATCAACACTAGGGTTGGGAATCATTAACAGTCTTCAACACTAGGGTTGAGATCAACAACAGTCATCAACACTAGGGTTAGGAATCATTAACAGTCTTCAACACCAGGGTTGAGATTAACAACAGTCACCAACACTAGGGTTAGAAATCATTAACAGACTTCAACACTAGGGTTGAGATCAATAACAGTCATCAACACTAGGGTTAGGAATCATTAACAGTCTTCAACACTAGGGTTGGGAATCATTAACAGTCTTCAACACTAGGGTTGAGATCAACAACAGTCATCAACACTAGGGTTAGGAATAATTAACAGTCTTCAACACCAGGGTTGAGATTAACAAAAGTATTCAACACTAGGGTTAGACATCATTAACAGACTTCAACACTAGGGTTGGGATCAATAACAGTCCTCAACACTAGGGTTAGGAATCATTAACAGGCTTCAACACTAGGGTTGGGATCAATAACAGTCATCAAAACTAGGGTTGAGATCAAGAACAGTCATCAGCACTAGGGTTGAGCAACACTAGGGTTGAGATCAATAACAGTAATCAACACTAGGGTTAGGAATCATTAACAGTCTTCAACACTATGGTTAGGAATCATTAACAGTCTTCAACACTAAGGTTAGGAATCATTAACAGTCTTCAACACTAGGGTTGAGATCAACAACAGTCATCAACACCAGGGTTAGGAATAATTAACAGTCTTCAACAATAGGGTTGGGATCAATAACAGTCTTCAACACTAGGGTTAGGAATCATTAACAGTCTTCAACACTAGGGTTGGGATCAATAACAGTCATCAACACTAGGGTTAGGAATCATTAACAGTCTTCAACACTAGGGTTAGGAATCATTAACAGTCTTCAACACTAGGGTTGGGATCAAGAACAGTCTTCAACACTAGGGTTAGGAATCATTAACAGTCTTCAACACTAGGGTTGGGATCAATAACAGTCATCAACACTAGGCTTAGGAATCATTAACAGTCTTCAACACTAGGGTTGAGATCAACAACAGTCATCAACATTAGGGTTAGGAATCATTAACAGACTTCAACACCAGGGTTGAGATTAACAACAGTCATCAACACTAGGGTTAGAAATCATTAACAGACTTCAACACTAGGGTTGGGATCAATAACAGTCTTCAACACTAGGGTTAGGAATCATTAACAGTCTTCAACACTAGGGTTGGGATCAATAACAGTCATCAACACTAGGGTTAGGAATCATTAACAGTCTTCAACACTAGGGTTAGGAATCATTAACAGTCTTCAACACTAGGGTTAGGAATCATTAACAGTCTTCAACACTAGGGTTGGGATCAAGAACAGTCTTCAACACTAGGGTTAGGAATCATTAACAGTCTTCAACACTAGGGTTGGGATCAATAACAGTCATCAACACTAGGCTTAGGAATCATTAACAGTCTTCAACACTAGGGTTGAGATCAACAACAGTCATCAACATTAGGGTTAGGAATCATTAACAGACTTCAACACCAGGGTTGAGATTAACAACAGTCATCAACACTAGGGTTAGAAATCATTAACAGACTTCAACACTAGGGTTGGGATCAATAACAGTCTTCAACACTAGGGTTAGGAATCATTAACAGTCTTCAACACTAGGGTTGGGATCAATAACAGTCATCAACACTAGGGTTAGGAATCATTAACAGTCTTCAACACTAGGGTTAGAAATCATTAACAGTCTTCAACACTAGGGTTGAGATCAACAACAGTCATCAACCCTAGGGTTAGGAATTATTAACAGTCTTCAACACTAGGGTTGGGATCAATAACAGTCTTCAACACTAGGGTTGGAATCATTAACAGTCTTCAACACTAGGGTTAGGAATCATTAACAGACTTCAACACTAGGGTTGGGATCAAGAACAGTCATCAATACTAGGGTTGGGATCAAGAACAGTCATCAGCACTAGGGTTGAGCAACACTAGGGTTGAGATCAATAACAGTAATCAACACTAGGGTTAGGAATCATTAACAGTCTTCAACACTAGGGTTGAGATCAACAACAGTCTTCAACACTAGGGTTAGGAATCATTAACAGTCTTCAACACTAGGGTTGGGATCAATAACAGTCATCAACACTAGGGTTAGGAATCATTAACAGTCTTCAACACTAGGGTTAGAAATCATTAACAGACTTCAACACTAGGGTTGAGATCAACAACAGTCATCAACACTAGGGTTAGGAATCATTAACAGGCTTCAACACTAGGGTTGGGATCAATAACAGTCATTAAAACTAGGGTTGAGATCAAGAACAGTCATCAGCACTAGGGTTGAGCAACACTAGGGTTGAGATCAATAACAGTAATCAACACTAGGGTTAGGAATCATTAACAGTCTTCAACACTATGGTTAGGAATCATTAACAGTCTTCAACACTAAGGTTAGGAATCATTAACAGTCTTCAACACTAGGGTTGAGATCAACAACAGTCATCAACACCAGGGTTAGGAATAATTAACAGTCTTCAACAATAGGGTTGGGATCAATAACAGTCTTCAACACTAGGGTTAGGAATCATTAACAGTCTTCAACACTAGGGTTGGGATCAATAACAGTCATCAACACTAGGGTTAGGAATCATTAACAGTCTTCAACACTAGGGTTAGGAATCATTAACAGTCTTCAACACTAGGGTTGGGATCAAGAACAGTCTTCAACACTAGGGTTAGGAATCATTAACAGTCTTCAACACTAGGGTTGGGATCAATAACAGTCATCAACACTAGGCTTAGGAATCATTAACAGTCTTCAACACTAGGGTTGAGATCAACAACAGTCATCAACATTAGGGTTAGGAATCATTAACAGACTTCAACACCAGGGTTGAGATTAACAACAGTCATCAACACTAGGGTTAGAAATCATTAACAGACTTCAACACTAGGGTTGGGATCAATAACAGTCTTCAACACTAGGGTTAGGAATCATTAACAGTCTTCAACACTAGGGTTGGGATCAATAACAGTCATCAACACTAGGGTTAGGAATCATTAACAGTCTTCAACACTAGGGTTAGAAATCATTAACAGTCTTCAACACTAGGGTTGAGATCAACAACAGTCATCAACCCTAGGGTTAGGAATTATTAACAGTCTTCAACACTAGGGTTGGGATCAATAACAGTCTTCAACACTAGGGTTGGGATCAATAACAGTCATCAACACTAGGGTTAGGAATCATTAACAGTCTTCAACACTAGGGTTAGGAATCATTAACAGACTTCAACACTAGGGTTGGGATCAAGAACAGTCATCAATACTAGGGTTGGGATCAAGAACAGTCATCAGCACTAGGGTTGAGCAACACTAGGGTTGAGATCAATAACAGTAATCAACACTAGGGTTAGGAATCATTAACAGTCTTCAACACTAGGGTTGAGATCAACAACAGTCTTCAACACTAGGGTTAGGAATCATTAACAGTCTTCAACACTAGGGTTGGGATCAATAACAGTCATCAACACTAGGGTTAGGAATCATTAACAGTCTTCAACACTAGGGTTAGGAATCATTAACAGGCTTCAACACTAGGGTTGGGATCAAGAACAGTCATCAACACTAGGGTTGGGATCAAGAACAGTCTTCAACACTAGGGTTGAGATCAATAACAGTCATCAACACTAGGGTTGGGATCAATAACAGTCTTCAACAATAGGGTTAGGAATCATTAACAGTCTTCAACACTAGGCTTAGGAATCATTAACAGTCTTCAACAATAGGGTTAGGAATCATTAACAGTCTTCAACACTAGGCTTAGGAATCATTAACAGTCTTCAACACTAGGGTTAGGAATCAATAACAGTCATCAACACTAGGGTTGGGATCAAGAACAGTCATCAACACTAGGGTTGGGATCAACAACAGTCTTCAACACTAGGGTTGAGATCAATAACAGTCATCAACACTAGGGTTGAGATCAACAACAGTCATCAACAATAGGGTTAGGAATCATTAACAGTTTTCAACACTAGGCTTAGGAATCATTAACAGTCTTCAACACTAGGGTTAGGAATCATTAACAGTCATCAGCACTAGGGTTGGGATCAAGAACAGTCATCAACACTAGGGTTGGGATCAACAACAGTCTTCAACACTAGGGTTGAGATCAATAACAGTCATCAACACTAGGGTTAGGAATCATTAACAGTCTTCAACACTAGGGTTGGGATCAATAACAGTCATCAACACTAGGGTTAGGAATCATTAACAGTCTTCATCACTAGGGTTGAGATCAACAACAGTCATCAACACTAGGGTTAGGGATCAATAACAGTCTTCAACACTAGGGTTGGGATCAATAACAGTCATCAACACTAGGGTTAGGAATCATTAACAGTCTTCAACACTAGGTTTAGGAATCATTAACAGTCTTCAACACTAGGGTTGGGATCAATAACAGTCATCAACACTAGGGTTAGGAATCATTAACAGTCTTCAACACTAGGCTTAGGAATCATTAACAGTCTTCAACAATAGGGTTAGGAATCATTAACAGTCTTCAACACTAGGCTTAGGAATCATTAACAGTCTTCAACACTAGGGTTAGGAATCAATAACAGTCATCAACACTAGGGTTGGGATCAAGAACAGTCATCAACACTAGGGTTAGGATCAATAACAGACTTCAACACTAGGGTTGGGATCAATAACAGTCATCAACACTAGGGTTGGGCTCAATAACAGTCATCAACACTAGGGTTGGGCTCAATAACAGTCATCAACACTAGGGTTGGGAATCATTAACAGACTTCAACACTAGGGTTGGGCTCAATAACAGCCATCAACACTAGGGTTGGGATCAAGAAGCGTCTTCAACACTAGGGTTAGGAATCATTAACAGTCTTCAACACTAGGGTTGGGAATCATTAACAGTCTTCAACACTAGGGTTGATATCAACAACAGTCATCAACACTAGGGTTGGGAATCATTAACAGTCTTCAACACTAGGGTTGAGATCAACAACAGTCATCAACACTAGGGTTAGGAATCATTAACAGTCTTCAACACCAGGGTTGAGATTAACAACAGTCACCAACACTAGGGTTAGAAATCATTAACAGACTTCAACACTAGGGTTGAGATCAATAACAGTCATCAACACTAGGGTTAGGAATCATTAACAGTCTTCAACACTAGGGTTGGGAATCATTAACAGTCTTCAACACTAGGGTTGAGATCAACAACAGTCATCAACACTAGGGTTAGGAATAATTAACAGTCTTCAACACCAGGGTTGAGATTAACAAAAGTATTCAACACTAGGGTTAGACATCATTAACAGACTTCAACACTAGGGTTGGGATCAATAACAGTCCTCAACACTAGGGTTAGGAATCATTAACAGGCTTCAACACTAGGGTTGGGATCAATAACAGTCATCAAAACTAGGGTTGAGATCAAGAACAGTCATCAGCACTAGGGTTGAGCAACACTAGGGTTGAGATCAATAACAGTAATCAACACTAGGGTTAGGAATCATTAACAGTCTTCAACACTATGGTTAGGAATCATTAACAGTCTTCAACACTAAGGTTAGGAATCATTAACAGTCTTCAACACTAGGGTTGAGATCAACAACAGTCATCAACACCAGGGTTAGGAATAATTAACAGTCTTCAACAATAGGGTTGGGATCAATAACAGTCTTCAACACTAGGGTTAGGAATCATTAACAGTCTTCAACACTAGGGTTGGGATCAATAACAGTCATCAACACTAGGGTTAGGAATCATTAACAGTCTTCAACACTAGGGTTAGGAATCATTAACAGTCTTCAACACTAGGGTTGGGATCAAGAACAGTCTTCAACACTAGGGTTAGGAATCATTAACAGTCTTCAACACTAGGGTTGAGATCAACAACAGTCATCAACATTAGGGTTAGGAATCATTAACAGACTTCAACACCAGGGTTGAGATTAACAACAGTCATCAACACTAGGGTTAGAAATCATTAACAGACTTCAACACTAGGGTTGGGATCAATAACAGTCTTCAACACTAGGGTTAGGAATCATTAACAGTCTTCAACACTAGGGTTGGGATCAATAACAGTCATCAACACTAGGGTTAGGAATCATTAACAGTCTTCAACACTAGGCTTAGGAATCATTAACAGTCTTCAACAATAGGGTTAGGAATCATTAACAGTCTTCAACACTAGGCTTAGGAATCATTAACAGTCTTCAACACTAGGGTTAGGAATCAATAACAGTCATCAACACTAGGGTTGGGATCAAGAACAGTCATCAACACTAGGGTTAGGATCAATAACAGACTTCAACACTAGGGTTGGGATCAATAACAGTCATCAACACTAGGGTTGGGCTCAATAACAGTCATCAACACTAGGGTTGGGCTCAATAACAGTCATCAACACTAGGGTTGGGAATCATTAACAGACTTCAACACTAGGGTTGGGCTCAATAACAGCCATCAACACTAGGGTTGGGATCAAGAAGCGTCTTCAACACTAGGGTTAGGAATCATTAACAGTCTTCAACACTAGGGTTGGGAATCATTAACAGTCTTCAACACTAGGGTTGATATCAACAACAGTCATCAACACTAGGGTTGGGAATCATTAACAGTCTTCAACACTAGGGTTGAGATCAACAACAGTCATCAACACTAGGGTTAGGAATCATTAACAGTCTTCAACACCAGGGTTGAGATTAACAACAGTCACCAACACTAGGGTTAGAAATCATTAACAGACTTCAACACTAGGGTTGAGATCAATAACAGTCATCAACACTAGGGTTAGGAATCATTAACAGTCTTCAACACTAGGGTTGGGAATCATTAACAGTCTTCAACACTAGGGTTGAGATCAACAACAGTCATCAACACTAGGGTTAGGAATAATTAACAGTCTTCAACACCAGGGTTGAGATTAACAAAAGTATTCAACACTAGGGTTAGACATCATTAACAGACTTCAACACTAGGGTTGGGATCAATAACAGTCCTCAACACTAGGGTTAGGAATCATTAACAGGCTTCAACACTAGGGTTGGTATCAATAACAGTCATCAAAACTAGGGTTGAGATCAAGAACAGTCATCAGCACTAGGGTTGAGCAACACTAGGGTTGAGATCAATAACAGTAATCAACACTAGGGTTAGGAATCATTAACAGTCTTCAACACTATGGTTAGGAATCATTAACAGTCTTCAACACTAAGGTTAGGAATCATTAACAGTCTTCAACACTAGGGTTGAGATCAACAACAGTCATCAACACCAGGGTTAGGAATAATTAACAGTCTTCAACAATAGGGTTGGGATCAATAACAGTCTTCAACACTAGGGTTAGGAATCATTAACAGTCTTCAACACTAGGGTTGGGATCAATAACAGTCATCAACACTAGGGTTAGGAATCATTAACAGTCTTCAACACTAGGGTTAGGAATCATTAACAGTCTTCAACACTAGGGTTGGGATCAAGAACAGTCTTCAACACTAGGGTTAGGAATCATTAACAGTCTTCAACACTAGGGTTGGGATCAATAACAGTCATCAACACTAGGCTTAGGAATCATTAACAGTCTTCAACACTAGGGTTGAGATCAACAACAGTCATCAACATTAGGGTTAGGAATCATTAACAGACTTCAACACCAGGGTTGAGATTAACAACAGTCATCAACACTAGGGTTAGAAATCATTAACAGACTTCAACACTAGGGTTGGGATCAATAACAGTCTTCAACACTAGGGTTAGGAATCATTAACAGTCTTCAACACTAGGGTTGGGATCAATAACAGTCATCAACACTAGGGTTAGGAATCATTAACAGTCTTCAACACTAGGGTTAGAAATCATTAACAGTCTTCAACACTAGGGTTGAGATCAACAACAGTCATCAACCCTAGGGTTAGGAATTATTAACAGTCTTCAACACTAGGGTTGGGATCAATAACAGTCTTCAACACTAGGGTTGGGATCAATAACAGTCATCAACACTAGGGTTAGGAATCATTAACAGTCTTCAACACTAGGGTTAGGAATCATTAACAGACTTCAACACTAGGGTTGGGATCAAGAACAGTCATCAATACTAGGGTTGGGATCAAGAACAGTCATCAGCACTAGGGTTGAGCAACGCTAGGGTTGAGATCAATAACAGTAATCAACACTAGGGTTAGGAATCATTAACAGTCTTCAACACTAGGGTTGAGATCAACAACAGTCTTCAACACTAGGGTTAGGAATCATTAACAGTCTTCAACACTAGGGTTGGGATCAATAACAGTCATCAACACTAGGGTTAGGAATCATTAACAGTCTTCAACACTAGGGTTAGAAATCATTAACATACTTCAACACTAGGGTTGAGATCAACAACAGTCATCAACACTAGGGTTAGGAATCATTAACAGGCTTCAACACTAGGGTTGGGATCAATAACAGTCATCAAAACTAGGGTTGAGATCAAGAACAGTCATCAGCACTAGGGTTGAGCAACACTAGGGTTGAGATCAATAACAGTAATCAACACTAGGGTTAGGAATCATTAACAGTCTTCAACACTATGGTTAGGAATCATTAACAGTCTTCAACACTAAGGTTAGGAATCATTAACAGTCTTCAACACTAGGGTTGAGATCAACAACAGTCATCAACACCAGGGTTAGGAATAATTAACAGTCTTCAACAATAGGGTTGGGATCAATAACAGTCTTCAACACTAGGGTTAGGAATCATTAACAGTCTTCAACACTAGGGTTGGGATCAATAACAGTCATCAACACTAGGGTTAGGAATCATTAACAGTCTTCAACACTAGGGTTAGGAATCATTAACAGTCTTCAACACTAGGGTTGGGATCAAGAACAGTCTTCAACACTAGGGTTAGGAATCATTAACAGTCTTCAACACTAGGGTTGGGATCAATAACAGTCATCAACACTAGGCTTAGGAATCATTAACAGTCTTCAACACTAGGGTTGAGATCAACAACAGTCATCAACATTAGGGTTAGGAATCATTAACAGACTTCAACACCAGGGTTGAGATTAACAACAGTCATCAACACTAGGGTTAGAAATCATTAACAGACTTCAACACTAGGGTTGGGATCAATAACAGTCTTCAACACTAGGGTTAGGAATCATTAACAGTCTTCAACACTAGGGTTGGGATTAACAAAAGTATTCAACACTAGGGTTAGACATCATTAACAGACTTCAACACTAGGGTTGGGATCAATAACAGTCCTCAACACTAGGGTTAGGAATCATTAACAGGCTTCAACACTAGGGTTGGGATCAATAACAGTCATCAAAACTAGGGTTGAGATCAAGAACAGTCATCAGCACTAGGGTTGAGCAACACTAGGGTTGAGATCAATAACAGTAATCAACACTAGGGTTAGGAATCATTAACAGTCTTCAACACTATGGTTAGGAATCATTAACAGTCTTCAACACTAAGGTTAGGAATCATTAACAGTCTTCAACACTAGGGTTGAGATCAACAACAGTCATCAACACCAGGGTTAGGAATAATTAACAGTCTTCAACAATAGGGTTGGGATCAATAACAGTCTTCAACACTAGGGTTAGGAATCATTAACAGTCTTCAACACTAGGGTTGGGATCAATAACAGTCATCAACACTAGGGTTAGGAATCATTAACAGTCTTCAACACTAGGGTTAGGAATCATTAACAGTCTTCAACACTAGGGTTGGGATCAAGAACAGTCTTCAACACTAGGGTTAGGAATCATTAACAGTCTTCAACACTAGGGTTGAGATCAACAACAGTCATCAACATTAGGGTTAGGAATCATTAACAGACTTCAACACCAGGGTTGAGATTAACAACAGTCATCAACACTAGGGTTAGAAATCATTAACAGACTTCAACACTAGGGTTGGGATCAATAACAGTCTTCAACACTAGGGTTAGGAATCATTAACAGTCTTCAACACTAGGGTTGGGATCAATAACAGTCATCAACACTAGGGTTAGGAATCATTAACAGTCTTCAACACTAGGCTTAGGAATCATTAACAGTCTTCAACAATAGGGTTAGGAATCATTAACAGTCTTCAACACTAGGCTTAGGAATCATTAACAGTCTTCAACACTAGGGTTAGGAATCAATAACAGTCATCAACACTAGGGTTGGGATCAAGAACAGTCATCAACACTAGGGTTAGGATCAATAACAGACTTCAACACTAGGGTTGGGATCAATAACAGTCATCAACACTAGGGTTGGGCTCAATAACAGTCATCAACACTAGGGTTGGGCTCAATAACAGTCATCAACACTAGGGTTGGGAATCATTAACAGACTTCAACACTAGGGTTGGGCTCAATAACAGCCATCAACACTAGGGTTGGGATCAAGAAGCGTCTTCAACACTAGGGTTAGGAATCATTAACAGTCTTCAACACTAGGGTTGGGAATCATTAACAGTCTTCAACACTAGGGTTGATATCAACAACAGTCATCAACACTAGGGTTGGGAATCATTAACAGTCTTCAACACTAGGGTTGAGATCAACAACAGTCATCAACACTAGGGTTAGGAATCATTAACAGTCTTCAACACCAGGGTTGAGATTAACAACAGTCACCAACACTAGGGTTAGAAATCATTAACAGACTTCAACACTAGGGTTGAGATCAATAACAGTCATCAACACTAGGGTTAGGAATCATTAACAGTCTTCAACACTAGGGTTGGGAATCATTAACAGTCTTCAACACTAGGGTTGAGATCAACAACAGTCATCAACACTAGGGTTAGGAATAATTAACAGTCTTCAACACCAGGGTTGAGATTAACAAAAGTATTCAACACTAGGGTTAGACATCATTAACAGACTTCAACACTAGGGTTGGGATCAATAACAGTCCTCAACACTAGGGTTAGGAATCATTAACAGGCTTCAACACTAGGGTTGGTATCAATAACAGTCATCAAAACTAGGGTTGAGATCAAGAACAGTCATCAGCACTAGGGTTGAGCAACACTAGGGTTGAGATCAATAACAGTAATCAACACTAGGGTTAGGAATCATTAACAGTCTTCAACACTATGGTTAGGAATCATTAACAGTCTTCAACACTAAGGTTAGGAATCATTAACAGTCTTCAACACTAGGGTTGAGATCAACAACAGTCATCAACACCAGGGTTAGGAATAATTAACAGTCTTCAACAATAGGGTTGGGATCAATAACAGTCTTCAACACTAGGGTTAGGAATCATTAACAGTCTTCAACACTAGGGTTGGGATCAATAACAGTCATCAACACTAGGGTTAGGAATCATTAACAGTCTTCAACACTAGGGTTAGGAATCATTAACAGTCTTCAACACTAGGGTTGGGATCAAGAACAGTCTTCAACACTAGGGTTAGGAATCATTAACAGTCTTCAACACTAGGGTTGGGATCAATAACAGTCATCAACACTAGGCTTAGGAATCATTAACAGTCTTCAACACTAGGGTTGAGATCAACAACAGTCATCAACATTAGGGTTAGGAATCATTAACAGACTTCAACACCAGGGTTGAGATTAACAACAGTCATCAACACTAGGGTTAGAAATCATTAACAGACTTCAACACTAGGGTTGGGATCAATAACAGTCTTCAACACTAGGGTTAGGAATCATTAACAGTCTTCAACACTAGGGTTGGGATCAATAACAGTCATCAACACTAGGGTTAGGAATCATTAACAGTCTTCAACACTAGGGTTAGAAATCATTAACAGTCTTCAACACTAGGGTTGAGATCAACAACAGTCATCAACCCTAGGGTTAGGAATTATTAACAGTCTTCAACACTAGGGTTGGGATCAATAACAGTCTTCAACACTAGGGTTGGGATCAATAACAGTCATCAACACTAGGGTTAGGAATCATTAACAGTCTTCAACACTAGGGTTAGGAATCATTAACAGACTTCAACACTAGGGTTGGGATCAAGAACAGTCATCAATACTAGGGTTGGGATCAAGAACAGTCATCAGCACTAGGGTTGAGCAACGCTAGGGTTGAGATCAATAACAGTAATCAACACTAGGGTTAGGAATCATTAACAGTCTTCAACACTAGGGTTGAGATCAACAACAGTCTTCAACACTAGGGTTAGGAATCATTAACAGTCTTCAACACTAGGGTTGGGATCAATAACAGTCATCAACACTAGGGTTAGGAATCATTAACAGTCTTCAACACTAGGGTTAGAAATCATTAACAGACTTCAACACTAGGGTTGAGATCAACAACAGTCATCAACACTAGGGTTAGGAATCATTAACAGGCTTCAACACTAGGGTTGGGATCAATAACAGTCATCAAAACTAGGGTTGAGATCAAGAACAGTCATCAGCACTAGGGTTGAGCAACACTAGGGTTGAGATCAATAACAGTAATCAACACTAGGGTTAGGAATCATTAACAGTCTTCAACACTATGGTTAGGAATCATTAACAGTCTTCAACACTAAGGTTAGGAATCATTAACAGTCTTCAACACTAGGGTTGAGATCAACAACAGTCATCAACACCAGGGTTAGGAATAATTAACAGTCTTCAACAATAGGGTTGGGATCAATAACAGTCTTCAACACTAGGGTTAGGAATCATTAACAGTCTTCAACACTAGGGTTGGGATCAATAACAGTCATCAACACTAGGGTTAGGAATCATTAACAGTCTTCAACACTAGGGTTAGGAATCATTAACAGTCTTCAACACTAGGGTTGGGATCAAGAACAGTCTTCAACACTAGGGTTAGGAATCATTAACAGTCTTCAACACTAGGGTTGGGATCAATAACAGTCATCAACACTAGGCTTAGGAATCATTAACAGTCTTCAACACTAGGGTTGAGATCAACAACAGTCATCAACATTAGGGTTAGGAATCATTAACAGACTTCAACACCAGGGTTGAGATTAACAACAGTCATCAACACTAGGGTTAGAAATCATTAACAGACTTCAACACTAGGGTTGGGATCAATAACAGTCTTCAACACTAGGGTTAGGAATCATTAACAGTCTTCAACACTAGGGTTGGGATCAATAACAGTCATCAACACTAGGGTTAGGAATCATTAACAGTCTTCAACACTAGGGTTAGAAATCATTAACAGTCTTCAACACTAGGGTTGAGATCAACAACAGTCATCAACCCTAGGGTTAGGAATTATTAACAGTCTTCAACACTAGGGTTGGGATCAATAACAGTCTTCAACACTAGGGTTGGGATCAATAACAGTCATCAACACTAGGGTTAGGAATCATTAACAGTCTTCAACACTAGGGTTAGGAATCATTAACAGACTTCAACACTAGGGTTGGGATCAAGAACAGTCATCAATACTAGGGTTGGGATCAAGAACAGTCATCAGCACTAGGGTTGAGCAACACTAGGGTTGAGATCAATAACAGTAATCAACACTAGGGTTAGGAATCATTAACAGTCTTCAACACTAGGGTTGAGATCAACAACAGTCTTCAACACTAGGGTTAGGAATCATTAACAGTCTTCAACACTAGGGTTGGGATCAATAACAGTCATCAACACTAGGGTTAGGAATCATTAACAGTCTTCAACACTAGGGTTAGGAATCATTAACAGGCTTCAACACTAGGGTTGGGATCAAGAACAGTCATCAACACTAGGGTTGGGATCAAGAACAGTCTTCAACACTAGGGTTGAGATCAATAACAGTCATCAACACTAGGGTTGGGATCAATAACAGTCTTCAACAATAGGGTTAGGAATCATTAACAGTCTTCAACACTAGGCTTAGGAATCATTAACAGTCTTCAACAATAGGGTTAGGAATCATTAACAGTCTTCAACACTAGGCTTAGGAATCATTAACAGTCTTCAACACTAGGGTTAGGAATCAATAACAGTCATCAACACTAGGGTTGGGATCAAGAACAGTCATCAACACTAGGGTTGGGATCAACAACAGTCTTCAACACTAGGGTTGAGATCAATAACAGTCATCAACACTAGGGTTGAGATCAACAACAGTCATCAACAATAGGGTTAGGAATCATTAACAGTTTTCAACACTAGGCTTAGGAATCATTAACAGTCTTCAACACTAGGGTTAGGAATCATTAACAGTCATCAGCACTAGGGTTGGGATCAAGAACAGTCATCAACACTAGGGTTGGGATCAACAACAGTCTTCAACACTAGGGTTGAGATCAATAACAGTCATCAACACTAGGGTTAGGAATCATTAACAGTCTTCAACACTAGGGTTGGGATCAATAACAGTCATCAACACTAGGGTTAGGAATCATTAACAGTCTTCATCACTAGGGTTGAGATCAACAACAGTCATCAACACTAGGGTTAGGGATCAATAACAGTCTTCAACACTAGGGTTGGGATCAATAACAGTCATCAACACTAGGGTTAGGAATCATTAACAGTCTTCAACACTAGGTTTAGGAATCATTAACAGTCTTCAACACTAGGGTTGGGATCAATAACAGTCATCAACACTAGGGTTAGGAATCATTAACAGTCTTCAACACTAGGCTTAGGAATCATTAACAGTCTTCAACAATAGGGTTAGGAATCATTAACAGTCTTCAACACTAGGCTTAGGAATCATTAACAGTCTTCAACACTAGGGTTAGGAATCAATAACAGTCATCAACACTAGGGTTGGGATCAAGAACAGTCATCAACACTAGGGTTAGGATCAATAACAGACTTCAACACTAGGGTTGGGATCAATAACAGTCATCAACACTAGGGTTGGGCTCAATAACAGTCATCAACACTAGGGTTGGGCTCAATAACAGTCATCAACACTAGGGTTGGGAATCATTAACAGACTTCAACACTAGGGTTGGGCTCAATAACAGCCATCAATACTAGGGTTGGGATCAAGAAGAGTCTTCAACACTAGGGTTAGGAATCATTAACAGTCTTCAACACTAGGGTTGGGAATCATTAACAGTCTTCAACACTAGGGTTGATATCAACAACAGTCATCAACACTAGGGTTGGGAATCATTAACAGTCTTCAACACTAGGGTTGAGATCAACAACAGTCATCAACACTAGGGTTAGGAATCATTAACAGTCTTCAACACCAGGGTTGAGATTAACAACAGTCACCAACACTAGGGTTAGAAATCATTAACAGACTTCAACACTAGGGTTGAGATCAATAACAGTCATCAACACTAGGGTTAGGAATCATTAACAGTCTTCAACACTAGGGTTGGGAATCATTAACAGTCTTCAACACTAGGGTTGAGATCAACAACAGTCATCAACACTAGGGTTATGAATAATTAACAGTCTTCAACACCAGGGTTGAGATTAACAAAAGTATTCAACACTAGGGTTAGACATCATTAACAGACTTCAACACTAGGGTTGGGATCAATAACAGTCCTCAACACTAGGGTTAGGAATCATTAACAGGCTTCAACACTAGGGTTGGGATCAATAACAGTCATCAAAACTAGGGTTGAGATCAAGAACAGTCATCAGCACTAGGGTTGAGCAACACTAGGGTTGAGATCAATAACAGTAATCAACACTAGGGTTAGGAATCATTAACAGTCTTCAACACTATGGTTAGGAATCATTAACAGTCTTCAACACTAAGGTTAGGAATCATTAACAGTCTTCAACACTAGGGTTGAGATCAACAACAGTCATCAACACCAGGGTTAGGAATAATTAACAGTCTTCAACAATAGGGTTGGGATCAATAACAGTCTTCAACACTAGGGTTAGGAATCATTAACAGTCTTCAACACTAGGGTTGGGATCAATAACAGTCATCAACACTAGGGTTAGGAATCATTAACAGTCTTCAACACTAGGGTTAGGAATCATTAACAGTCTTCAACACTAGGGTTGGGATCAAGAACAGTCTTCAACACTAGGGTTAGGAATCATTAACAGTCTTCAACACTAGGGTTGGGATCAATAACAGTCATCAACACTAGGCTTAGGAATCATTAACAGTCTTCAACACTAGGGTTGAGATCAACAACAGTCATCAACATTAGGGTTAGGAATCATTAACAGACTTCAACACCAGGGTTGAGATTAACAACAGTCATCAACACTAGGGTTAGAAATCATTAACAGACTTCAACACTAGGGTTGGGATCAATAACAGTCTTCAACACTAGGGTTAGGAATCATTAACAGTCTTCAACACTAGGGTTGGGATCAATAACAGTCATCAACACTAGGGTTAGGAATCATTAACAGTCTTCAACACTAGGGTTAGAAATCATTAACAGTCTTCAACACTAGGGTTGAGATCAACAACAGTCATCAACCCTAGGGTTAGGAATTATTAACAGTCTTCAACACTAGGGTTGGGATCAATAACAGTCTTCAACACTAGGGTTGGGATCAATAACAGTCATCAACACTAGGGTTAGGAATCATTAACAGTCTTCAACACTAGGGTTAGGAATCATTAACAGACTTCAACACTAGGGTTGGGATCAAGAACAGTCATCAATACTAGGGTTGGGATCAAGAACAGTCATCAGCACTAGGGTTGAGCAACACTAGGGTTGAGATCAATAACAGTAATCAACACTAGGGTTAGGAATCATTAACAGTCTTCAACACTAGGGTTGAGATCAACAACAGTCTTCAACACTAGGGTTAGGAATCATTAACAGTCTTCAACACTAGGGTTGGGATCAATAACAGTCATCAACACTAGGGTTAGGAATCATTAACAGTCTTCAACACTAGGGTTAGGAATCATTAACAGGCTTCAACACTAGGGTTGGGATCAAGAACAGTCATCAACACTAGGGTTGGGATCAAGAACAGTCTTCAACACTAGGGTTGAGATCAATAACAGTCATCAACACTAGGGTTGGGATCAATAACAGTCTTCAACAATAGGGTTAGGAATCATTAACAGTCTTCAACACTAGGCTTAGGAATCATTAACAGTCTTCAACAATAGGGTTAGGAATCATTAACAGTCTTCAACACTAGGCTTAGGAATCATTAACAGTCTTCAACACTAGGGTTAGGAATCAATAACAGTCATCAACACTAGGGTTGGGATCAAGAACAGTCATCAACACTAGGGTTGGGATCAACAACAGTCTTCAACACTAGGGTTGAGATCAATAACAGTCATCAACACTAGGGTTGAGATCAACAACAGTCATCAACAATAGGGTTAGGAATCATTAACAGTTTTCAACACTAGGCTTAGGAATCATTAACAGTCTTCAACACTAGGGTTAGGAATCATTAACAGTCATCAGCACTAGGGTTGGGATCAAGAACAGTCATCAACACTAGGGTTGGGATCAACAACAGTCTTCAACACTAGGGTTGAGATCAATAACAGTCATCAACACTAGGGTTAGGAATCATTAACAGTCTTCAACACTAGGGTTGGGATCAATAACAGTCATCAACACTAGGGTTAGGAATCATTAACAGTCTTCATCACTAGGGTTGAGATCAACAACAGTCATCAACACTAGGGTTAGGGATCAATAACAGTCTTCAACACTAGGGTTGGGATCAATAACAGTCATCAACACTAGGGTTAGGAATCATTAACAGTCTTCAACACTAGGTTTAGGAATCATTAACAGTCTTCAACACTAGGGTTGGGATCAAGAACAGTCATCAATACTAGGGTTGGGATCAAGAACAGTCATCAGCACTAGGGTTGAGCAACACTAGGGTTGAGATGAATAACAGTAATCAACACTAGGGTTAGGAATCATTAACAGTCTTCAACACTAGGGTTGAGATCAACAACAGTCTTCAACACTAGGGTTAGGAATCATTAACAGTCTTCAACACTAGGGTTGGGATCAATAACAGTCATCAACACTAGAGTTAGGAATCATTAACAGTCTTCAACACTAGGGTTAGGAATCATTAATAGGCTTCAACACTAGGGTTGGGATCAAGAACAGTCATCAACACTAGGGTTGGGATCAAGAACAGTCTTCAACACTAGGGTTGAGATCAATAACAGTCATCAACACTAGGGTTGGGATCAATAACAGTCTTCAACAATAGGGTTAGGAATCATTAACAGTCTTCAACACTAGGCTTAGGAATCATTAACAGTCTTCAACAATAGGGTTAGGAATCATTAACAGTCTTCAACACTAGGCTTAGGAATCATTAACAGTCTTCAACACTAGGGTTAGGAATCAATAACAGTCATCAACACTAGGGTTGGGATCAAGAACAGTCATCAACACTAGGGTTGGGATCAACAACAGTCTTCAACACTAGGGTTTAGATCAATAACATTCATCAACACTAGGGTTGAGATCAACAACAGTCATCAACAATAGGGTTAGGAATCATTAACAGTTTTCAACACTAGGCTTAGGAATCATTAACAGTCATGAACACTAGGGTTGGGATCAAGAACAGTCATCAACACTAGGGTTGGGATCAACAACAGTCTTCAACACTAGGGTTGAGATCAATAACAGTCATCAACACTAGGGTTAGGAATCATTAACAGTCTTCAACACTAGGGTTGGGATCAATAACAGTCATCAACACTAGGGTTAGGAATTATTAACAGTCTTCATCACTAGGGTTGAGATCAACAACAGTCATCAACACTAGGGTTAGGGATCAATAACAGTCTTCAACACTAGGGTTGGGATCAATAACAGTCATCAACACTAGGGTTAGGAATCATTAACAGTCTTCAACACTAGGGTTAGGAATCATTAACAATCTTCAACACTAGGGTTGGGATCAAGAACAGTCATCAATACTAGGGTTGGGATCAAGAACAGTCATCAGCACTAGGGTTGAGCAACACTAGGGTTGAGATCAATAACAGTAATCAACACTAGGGTTAGGAATCATTAACAGTCTTCAACACTAGGGTTGAGATCAACAACAGTCTTCAACACTAGGGTTAGGAATCATTAACAGTCTTCAACAATAGGGTTGGGATCAATAACAGTCATCAACAGTAGGGTTAGGAATCATTAACAGTCTTCAACACTAGGGTTAGGAATCATTAACAGGCTTCAACACTAGGGTTGGGATCAAGAACAGTCATCAACACTAGGGTTGGGATCAAGAACAGTCATCAACACTAGGGTTGGGATCAAGAACAGTCTTCAACACTAGGGTTGAGATCAATAACAGTCATCAACACTAGGGTTGGGATCAATAACAGTCTTCAACACTAGGGTTAGGAATCAATAACAGTCATCAACACTATGGTTGGGATCAAGAACAGTCATCAACACTAGGGTTGGGATCAACAGCAGTCTTCAACACAAGGGTTGAGATCAATAACAGTCATCAACACTAGGGTTGAGATCAACAACAGTCATCAACAATAGGGTTAGGAATCATTAACAGTTTTCAACACTAGGCTTAGGAATCATTAACAGTCTTCAACACTAGGGTTAGGAATCATTAACAGTCATCAACACTAGGGTTGGGATCAAGAACAGTCATCAACACTAGGGTTGGGATCAACAACAGTCTTCAACACTAGGGTTGAGATCAATAACAGTCATCAACACTAGGGTTAGGAATCATTAACAGTCTTCAACACTAGGGTTGGGATCAATAACAGTCATCAACACTAGGGTTAGGAATCATTAACAGTCTTCAACACTAGGCTTAGGAATCATTAACAGTCTTCAACACTAGGGTTAGGATCAAGAACAGTCATCAACACTAGGGTTAGGAATCATTAACAGTCTTCAACACTAGGGTTAGGAATCATTAACAGTCTTCAACACTAGGGTTAGGAACCATTAACAATGACCTCAATGCTGGTCTTCAGAGTAAGGAGAGGAAGAGAGGAGGAGAGGAGAGGAGAGGAGAGGAGAGGAGAGGAGAGGAGAGGAGAGGAGAGGAGAGGAGAGGAGAGGAGAGGAGAGGAGAGGAGAGGAGAGGAGAGGAGAGGAGAGGAGAGGAGAGGAGGAGAGGAGGAGAGGAGGAGAGGAAGAGGAGAGGAGGAGGGGGAGAGGACATGAGGGGGGAGAGGAGAGGAGGAGAGGAGGTGGGAGGAGGGGGAGAGGAGAGGAGATGAGAGGAGAGGAGGAGGGGAGAAGAGGAGGGGGAGAGGAGGAGGAGAGGGGAGGTGAGGTGAATCCCTCTTATAGCTCAGTTGGTAGAGCATGGCGCTTGCAACGCCAGGGTTGTGGGTTCGATTCCCACGGGGGGCCAGTATGAAAAATGTATGCACTCACTAACTGTAAGTCGCTCTGGGTAAGAGCGTCTGCTAAATGACTAAACTCTAAAATGTAAAAATGTGAGTGAGGAGAGGGGGGGATAGGAAGGGAGGTGGAGAGGAAGAGGGGAGGAGAGGAGGAGGTGGAGAGGAGAGAGGAGGAGAGGAGAGAGTAGGAGAGGAGAGAGGAGGAGAGGAGAGGAGAGGAGAGGAGAGGAGAGGAGAGGAGAGGAGAGGAGAGGAGAGGAGAGGAGAGGAGAGGAGAGGAGAGGAGAGGAGAGGAGAGGAGAGGAGAGGAGAGGAGAGGAGAGGAGAGGAGAGAGTAGGAGAGAGGAGGAGAGGAGAGGAGAGGAGAGGAGAGGAGAGGAGAGGAGAGGAGAGGAGAGGAGAGGAGAGGAGAGGAGAGAGGAGGAGAGAGGAGAGGAGAGGAGAGGAGAGGAGAGGAGAGGAGAGGAGAGGAGAGGAGAGGAGAGGGATCTCTGTACTCACCTGTTGTTCTCAGGCGTATTCATCCAGTCTTTGAACCAGCCTGTAGTCAACACATCACAGCCTGCTACTCCAGTACTGCAGGCTATAGAGATGGCATTCACCTGGTTGTACCTGGAGACGGGAGTGGAAAATAGACTATTAACGGAATACTGACCTCACAACTTACTATTCTGACTTATTTACTAGATTCATGATATCTGGATAAAATCTGTCATTTTGAGCTGTCTTCTAAAAATAATTTCTAATTATCTTGACATTTCCTCCTTGTAGCATATATCCATCAACATTTTGAAAGGTAGACGTTCTTACTGGTCAGTATGTTTCTCAGGAATCTTGGTCCAGTCAGCAGTGATATTCTTGAAGTGGTTGAAAAGAGGTGTGACTTGTTTATTGAGGTAAGCCTGAAAGATAAGAACATAACTAGCTTCATCACAACATATCAGAGTTATTGGATGACAATATGTTTTGGTCATTTAGCAGACGCTCTTATCCAGAGCGACTAGGGTTAAGTGCCTTGCTCAAGGGCACGTCAACAGATTTTTCACCTAGTCGGCTCTGGGATTAGAACCAGCAACCTTTCGGTTACTGGCACAACGCTCTTAACCACTAAGCTACCTGCCGCTCATTATCACCTGCATTCCTCAGTGGGATTCAAAATGGAACGGAGTTGATCTTAATAACAGATTTTGCTTTTTTTTTAGTTCAGTAGTCTAGGGGTGTATCCCTAATGGCACTCTGTTCCATTTACAGTGGTCAAAGTAGTGCACTACATAAGGAATAGGGTGCCATATAGGGCTCTGATCTGGCCAAAGTAGTGCACTACATAAGGAATAGGATCCCATTTAGGACACATATATAACACTGACCTGCATGGGTCCGTAGACGTCGCTGCGGTCGAACATGAGGAAGAAGAAGCCCAAGTTCCTGTCAGCCGTCTGCCAGGGCATGTACTCTCTCTCCCTCTGAAGGAACAGGGTGGTTCTCAGAGCCAGTGTAGTGCTCACTGTCCGAGCCCTGACATTAACAAATACAACTAAACATCACTATCACCTTCATTCATCAAGGAAATAGACCTGGTGAAATGGTGCTCACAGCAATAGACATAAAATGCTGGCAGAATATAGACAGAGGCCTTTACAGGTAGTCTACATACAGACAGAATATAGACAGAGGACTTTACAGATAGTCTACATACAGACAGAATATAGACAGAGGACTTTACAGATAGTCTACAT
>NW_028157808.1:521890-590122 GCF_964263955.1 Coregonus lavaretus
CATTTACATTTTAGTCATTTAGCAGACGCTCTTATCCAGAGCGACTTACAGTTAGTGAGTGCATACATTTTTCATACTGGCCCCCCGTGGGAAACGAACCCACAACCCTGGCGTTGCAAGCGCCATGCTCTACCAACTGAGCTATAGGGGACTAATCAGAGATCAGAGTATTTTTAAATCTACCAGTTGGTGCTGAAACGGAGATGAAGAGGCAGAGATGTCTTACTTTAATTGATCCCTATATTCTGAACCCCTTCTCTAGATGTATTCTAGTGAGTCTGTCCACAAAATTAAATGTACACCGTATTTAAAGGGATGGCTTAAGAAGAATGTACTGAAAACCCTATTGAATGAAAACTCCACGAGAAAATCTGCTGGCCAGCAAGTGGGAATGTTTTCAGCAGTTGAATTAAATGTATTCAGCGTGCGCAAGGGGAACCACACCTGCAAAGGCCGTCACGCACCTTCATAAGGTCTGTCTGAATATCAGCTATTGAGAAGTACGTAGGAAAGGCATACATTTCCTAAGTCTGAATCGGGCCCTTAATTAATAATGGGCCATGTATATGAAGGTACACATTATGACAAGGATCATTGATTACCATCTGCAGGTGCTTCCAGAGGTCCTGGTAGACTGTGTTGCTGTACTTGAATGTATTCAGATACGTCTGTGGAGAGATCAAGTCACATTTCAGCCTCAATATACCAAATCAGTTCCCTTTCAGTCGGTCACTCGCTATAAGATACTAAGGGGAGTCAACGACCAATCACATTCACCTGAAGAAAACAAAAAACATGCCCAATGGGCCAATCAATGCAAAGCCCGCCCTCGGAAGCAACCCTTCCTGGCTATAACATTCATTTCCTCAATTCTTCGCTCTTCAGCTCGCCTGAAGGACCGCGTCACGCAATTTACAAACAAAGACTACTGGATTCGGCTCCGACTTAGGTGTCTGTTAGTGGGGAGAGAGTACTCGTCCCCCTAGATTAATTTTGGGTCTTGGTATCTGTTTCTGGGGGGTTTTCCCGGCTTGACTGTTTCTGGTTTTTGACCTGGAATAACTCACATTCAGCGAAGTTGCATGAATGTGTAACTGTTTTAGAGGGGGCGTGTCTAGCTTGCATGCAGGTGTGGGAAGCTAGTTAGCCACCTGGTCTTAGAGGCTATTAGAGAGGCTAGTCTTAGTCCTTCACTCCAGAATAGAACGCGGCTGGTTGGTGTCAGCCTGAAGGAGTTTCAGGGTTGGTGTCAGGTTGAAGGAGTTTCAGGGTTGGTGTCAGGCTGAAGGAGTTTCAGGGTTGGTGTCAGGCTGAAGGAGTTTCAGGGTTGGTGTCAGGCTGAAGGAGTTTAAGGGTTGGTGTCAGCTTGAAGGAGTTTCAGGGTTGGTGTCAGGCTGAAGGAGTTTCAGGGTTGGTGTCAGCTTGAAGGAGAATCAGGGTTGGTGTCAGGTTGAAGGAGTTTCAGGGTTGGTATCAGGTTGAAGGAGTTTCAGGGCTGGTGTCAGCTTGAAGGAGTTTCAGGGCTGGTGTCAGGTTAAAGGTGTGGGTCGGCCCAGACCAGTGTCTAAGCCTATGGCCCAGACCAGTGTCTAAGCCTATGGCACTGACCTCCGCGTGAGCCTCCTTTTGGACCATTATAGTCTGTGGACCTGGAGGTCCTTCCTACAAGACTGCCCTTCTCATGGCCTTAGCGGACAAGCATGTTGGGACAATCTCCACGCTATCAGTACACCCTTCCTGTTTGGAGTTTGCACCTGACGACTCCAAGGTGGTGTTACGTCTTAATGCAGCTTTTGCTCCTTCTGTTATGCCTATAGACTAGAGGTCTCTAGCGTTCCAGCTGTCCTCTGTCTCACCTCCTCCGTTTGCTTCCAGTGAACAGCAGAGGTTGCATGGCAGTAGTGAGTGCACACACATACAGTATCAGTCAATAGTTTGGACACACCAACTCATTCAAGGGTTTTTCTTTATTTTTACTGTTTTATGTATTATAGAATAATAGTGAAGACATCACAACTATGAAATAACACATATGGAATCAAGTAGTAACCAAAAAAGTGTTAAAGAAATCAAAATATATGTTGCCTTAACGACAGTTTTGCACACTCTTGGCATTCTCTCAACCAGCTTCATGAAGTAGTCACCTGGAATGCATTTAAATTAACAGGCGTGCCTTCTTAAAAGTTAATTTGTGGAATTTCTTTCCTTCTTAATGCGTTTGAGCCAATCAGTTGTGTTGTGACAAGGTAGGTGGGGGGTATACAGAAGATAGCCCTATTTGGTAAAAGACTAAGTCCATATTATGGCAAGAACAGCTCAAATAAGCAAAGAGAAACGACAGTCCATCATTATTTTAAGACATAAAGGTCAGTCAATGCGGAACATTTCAAGAAATTTGAAAGTTTCTTCAAGTGCAGTCGCAAAAACCATCAAGGGCTGTGATGAAACTGGCTCTCATGAGGACCGCCACAGGAAAGGAAGACCCAGAGTTACCTCTGCTGCAGAGAATAAGTTCATTAGAGTTACCAGCCTCAGATTGCAGCCCAAATAAATGCTCCACAGACTTCAAGTAACAGATTCATCTCAACATCAACTGTTCAGAGAAGACTGTGTGAATCAGGCCTTCATGGTCGAATTGCTGCAAAGAAACCACTACTAAGGACACCAATAAGATGAAGAGACTTGCTTGGGCCAAGAAACACGAGCAATGGACATTAGACCGGTGGAAATCTGTCCTTTGGTCTGATGAGTCCCAAATTTGAGATTTTTGGTTCCAACCGCCGTGTCTTTGTGAGACGGAGAGTAGGTGAACGGATAATCTCCGAGCCACTGCCTGTTCACCCCGCTATCATCCAGAAGACGAGGTCAGTACAGGTGCATCAAAGCTGGGACTGAGAGTAAATAGTCCGGGTGGCCATTTGATGAATTGTTCAGCAGTCTTATGGCCTGGTTGTAGAAGCTGTTAAGGAGCCTTTTGGACCTTGGCGCTCCGGTACCGCTTGCCGTGCGTTAGCAGAGAGAACAGTCTATGACTTGGGTGACTGGAGTCTTTGGTACCGCTTGCCGTGCGTTAGCAGAGAGAACAGTCTATGACGTGGGTGACTGGAGTCTTTGGTACCGCTTGCTGTGCGTTAGCAGAGAGAACAGTCTATGACTTGGGTGACTGGAGTCTTTGGTACCGCTTGCCGTGCGTTAGCAGAGAGAACAGTCTATGACTTGGCTGACTGGAGTCTTTGGTACCACTTGCCGTGCGTTAGCAGAGAGAACAGTCTATGACTTGGGTGACTGGAGTCTTTGGTACCGCTTGCCGTGCGTTAGCAGAGAGAACAGTCTATGACTTGGGTGACTGGAGTCTTTGGTACCGCTTGCCGTGCGTTAGCAGAGAGAACAGTCTATGACTTGGGTGACTGGAGTCTTTGGTACCGCTTGCCGTGCGTTAGCAGAGAGAACAGTCTATGACTTGGGTGACTGGAGTCTTTGGTACCGCTTGCCGTGCGTTAGCAGAGAGAACAGTCTATGACTTGGGTGACTGGAGTCTTTGGTACCGCTTGCCGTGCGTTAGCAGAGAGAACAGTCTATGACTTGGGTGACTGGAGTCTTTGGTACCGCTTGCCGTGCGTTAGC
This sequence comes from Coregonus lavaretus, assembly GCF_964263955.1. NCBI lineage: Eukaryota > Metazoa > Chordata > Actinopteri > Salmoniformes > Salmonidae > Coregonus > Coregonus lavaretus. The sequence continues at coordinate 525,515 of NW_028157808.1, forward strand.
AGAGAGAACAGTCTATGACTTGGGTGACTGGAGTCTTTGGTACCGCTTGCCGTGCCTTAGCAGAGAGAACAGTCTATGACTTGGGTGACTGGAGTCTTTGACCATTTTTGGAGCCTTCCTCTGACACTGCCTAGTATATAGGTCCTGGATGGCAGGAAGCTTGGCCCCAGTGATGTATTGGGCCGTACGCACTACACTCCACTACAGCCCCGTCGATGTCCTTTTCCTGTAGTCCACGATCATCTCCTTTGTCTTGCTCACATTTAGGGAGAGGTTGTTTTCCTGGCACCACACTGCCAGGTCTCTGACCTCCTCCCTATAGGCTGTCTCATCGTTGTCGGTGATCAGGACTACCGCTGTTGTGTCGTCAGCAAACTTAATGATGGTGTTGGAGTCGTGCTTGGCCACGCAGTCGTGGGTGAACAGGGAGTACAGGAGGGGACTGAGCACGCACCCCTGAGGGGCCCCCGTGTTGAGGATCAGCGTGGCAGATGTGTTGTTGCCTACCCTTACCACCTGGGGGCGCCCCATCAGGAAGTCCAGGATCCAGTTGCAGAGGGAGGTGTTTAGTCACAGGGTCCTTAGCTTAGTGATGAGCTTTGTGGGCACTATGGTGCTGAACACTGAGCTGTAGTCAATGAACAGCATTCTCACATAGGTGTTCCTTTTGTCCAGGTGGGAAAGGGCAGTGTGGAGTGCGATTGAGATTGCGTCGTCTGTGGATCTGTTGGGGCGGTATGCGAATTGGAGTGGATCTAGGGTTTCCGGGATGATGGTGTTGATGTAAGCCATGCACGTCATGGCTACCGACGTGAGTGCTACGGGGCGGTAGTCATTTAGGCAGGTTACCTTTGCATTCTTGGGCACAGGGACTATGGTGGTCTGCTTGAAACATGCTGGTATTACAGACTCGGTCAGGGAGAGGTTGAAAATGTCAGCGAAGACACTTGCCAGTTGGTCTGCACATGCTCTGAGTACACGCCCTGGTAATCTGTCTGGCCCTTCGGTCTTGTGAATGTTGACCTGTTTAAAGGTCTTGGTCACATCGGCTACGGAGAGCGTGATCACTCAGTCTTCTGGAACAGCTGGTGCTCTCATGCATGCTTCAGTATTGCTTGCCTTGAAGCGAGCATAAAAGGCATTTCGCTCGTCTGGTAGGCTCACGTCACTGCGCAGCTCGCTGCTGAGTTTCCCTTTGTAGTCCGTAAAAGTTTGCAAGCCCTGCCACATCAGACGAACGTCAGAGCCGCTGTAGTAGGATTCAATCTTAGTCCTGTATTGACGCTATGCCTGTTTGATGGTTCGTCTGAGGGCATAGCTGGATTTCTTATAAGCGTCTGGATTAGTGTCCCGCTCCTTGAAAGCGGCAGCTCTAGCCTTTATCTTGGTGCGGATGTTGCCTGTAATCCATGGCTTCTGGTTGGGATATGTACGTACGGTCACTGTGGGGACGACGTCGTCAATGCACATATTGATGAAGCCGGTGACTGAGGTGGTATACTCCTCAATGCCATTGGATGAATCATGGAACATATTCCAGTCTGTGCTAGCAAAACAGTCCTGTAGCGTAGCATCCGCGTCATCTGACCACTTCCTTATTGAGCGAGTCACTGGTACTTCCTGCTTTAGTTTTTGCTCTAAGCAGGAATCAGGAGGATAGAATTATGGTCAGATTTGCCAAATGGAGGGCGAGGGAGAGCTTTCTATGCGTCTCTGTCAGTGAAGTAAAGGTGGTCTAGAGTTTTTTTCCCTCTGGTTGCACATTTAACATGCTGGTAGAAATGAGGTAAAACTGATTTAAGTTTCCCTGCATTAAAGTCCCCGGCCACTAGGAGCGTCGCTTCTGGATGAGCATTTTCTTGTTTGCTTATGGCCTTATACAGCTCGTTGAGTACGGTCTTAGTGCCAGCATCGGTTTGTGGTGGTAAATAAACGGCTACGAATAATATAGATGAAACTCTCTTGGTAGATAGTGGGTCTACAGCTTATCATGAGGTACTCTACCTCAGGCGAGCAATACCTAGAGACTTCTTTAATATTAGACATCGCGCACCAGCTGTTGTTTACAAATAGACACACCCCTCCGCCCCTCGTCTTACCAGACGCAGCTGCTCTGTCCTGCCGATGCACGGAAAACCCAGCCAGCTCTATATTATCCATGTCATCGTTCAGCCACGACTCAGTGAAACATTACAGTTTTTCATGTCCGTTGGTAGGATAGTCTCGATCATAGATCATCCAATTTGTTTTCCAGTGATTGCACGTTGGCCAATAGAACCGATGGTAGTGGCGATTTACTCACTCGCCTACGAATCCTCACAAGGCACCCCGACCTCTGCCCCGACCTCCGCCCCGACCTCCGCCCCGACCTCCGCCCCCTGTGTCTCCGTCTTTTCTTCACGTGAATGACGGGGATTTGGGCCGGTCTCCGGGAAGCAGTATATCCTTTGCGTCGGACTCATTAAAGAAAATATATTTGTCCAGTTCGAGGTGAGTAATCACTGTTCTGATGTCCAGAAGCTATTTTCGGTCATAAGAGATGGTAGCAGCAACTTTATGTACAAAATAAGTTACAAACAATGCGAAAAAACAAACAAAATAGCACAATTGGTTATGAGCCCGTAAAACGGCAGCCATCCCCTCTGGCGCCATTATATCATCACTTTAACAATGTTTACATACTGTTTTACTCATTTCATATGTATATACTGTATTCTAGTCTGGAAGTGGACTCTGCGTTCATTGGCCCATTTGGTGTGTTTTTAGTTTTCTTAAAGTGAATGTGATTGGTCGTTGACTCCCAATAGCATGTTATACCTCGTTCCCTCCTTCAGGGAACAGTAGTTATATTCATAACTGTACGTTCTCACTTAAATATGTGTCACTTTATATATATCAACAAAATGATGTGATACAAAATATAGTGATTAGTAATGTACGTAAACAATACTCACACTAAGTCCTCGGGCGAAGACAGGCTCTGTCAAGAACTCAGACAGCATCCTCAGAACTGCAGCTCCCTGGGAGGAAGAGAACACAGGATATAAGAAATAAAACATGATGACTGACGTTTTGTGCCCGTCACGGCCCAGTACAGCCTGTCACCGCCCAGTACAGCCTGTCACGGCCCAGTACAGCCTGTCACGGCCCAGTACAGCCTGTCACGACCCAGTACAGCCTGTCACGGCCCAGTACATTCTGCCTCACTCACCTGTCACGGCCCAGTACATTCTGCCTCACTCACCTGTCACGGCCCAGTACAGCCTGTCACGACCCAGTACAGCCTGCCTCACTCACCTGTCACGGCCCAGTACAGCCTGTCACGGCCCAGTACAGCCTGTCACGGCCCAGTACAGCCTACCTCAGTCACCTGAGTCAAAATCCGTAAGAGAAATGCAGACACAAAATAATTTCATTTCCTTGAGGACGTGTGGCATTTGCTATTTCAATGTATTGCTGATTTATTTATTTAAAGGTGATTTTGACCCAGATGATTTTGACCCAGGTGACTTTGACCCAGGTGACTTTGACCCAGGTGACTTTGACCCAGGTGACTTTGACCCAGGTGACTTTGACCCAGGTGACTTTGACCCAGGTGACTTTGACCCAGGTGACTTTGACCCAGGTGAATGTGGCATGCTGTGCTGTGTTGTGAAGGGCAAAAAAAGACTGCATCTGTAGGACGTCAGTAAGAGGTTTGATTAGAACCACACCTTGCTGTAGGTGATGGAGTCAAACAGTTCACTGATCTGTGCAGGTCTCATGATGTCTTCCTCTTTAGCAGAGAGAGGGTGAGAGGAGGCCAGCGCGTCTGCAGACATCACACCATGCACCTCATTCAGCACTATCAGGTCTGTCTGTGGAGAGAGAGTTAACAGGTCAACACAGAAGGCCTCCGCTTTTAAAATGTTCAGTCATTTAGCAGACGCTCTTATCCAGAGCGACTTACAGTTAAAGTGCATACATTTTTTTTTTTCATACTGGTCCCCCGTGGGAAACGAACCCTCAACCCTGGCGTTGCAAACGCCATGCTCTACCAACTGAGCTACACGGGACTTTCACTTTTATCGTCAAATGGAATTTGGAGAGCAGATTTCTTTGTCGGTTAAATCCTTGAGAAACATGTATATTTGGAGAGCTGTGTAACAGTTAAAGTTGTACCGTACACACAGATATGATTTTTTTAAAAAAGAAAGACTCACAATGTTCCATGTCGGTTCAGCAGAGTTGGCCCCCAGATACGAGACGTAGGAGGCAAAGCCCTCGTTGAGCCACAGGTCATTCCACCACTTCATGGTCACCAGGTTTCCAAACCACTGAGGACACATAAACCCCGTTCATACAGCGGCAGAGAGGGACAGGACACAGGCTGCAATACAATTACCAGAGACTGTCCTAATATGGACACCAAACATTAATAAGGTGTTAAATGAGCTATTACATGGAGCCTCTGGTTGCTCCCTATTTCCAAAGGCTCCTGGTCAAAAGTAGTGAACTATATATGGAACAGGATTCCATTTGGGATGCACCGTAGGCTACATGTAATAAATAATATTAGTATTAACACTTTAATCATTCCTTAAGAGTCTATCGATGCACCAGTGCGTCAGTCTAAGTAACATAATAAAATAATCCCCATCAAAATGTCAGTTGAAGCTGGAGACATCAGCTGGAGACATCCCAATAAATGTGTATTTTCACAAAAACGTCTGTAGTGTCTGAAGGCAACTCATAGAAATGAATGGAAGTATGGAGGTAGTTTTGTGCCAACTAAAATAAGGGGTTAAATATATGTCTAAAAGAATAACTACAATATTTCCAGAGTTTTCTTGTATCTCCGAGATATAGAACAAACACTTCAAAACCTTATTCCTTATGATTCATTTTTTGACTGTCTGTTTTGCCATTTCTGAGTGAGTTATTCAATGTGTTTCTATGGGCTACAGTAGTAAAGGCTAAAGTCCATATTTTCCACGTAAGACCAGTTCTGGAGTATGCTGTCGCTGCCTGGCACCCTGGCACCCTGGCACCCTGGCACCCTGGCACCCTGGCACCCTGGCTCCCTGGCACCCTGGCACCCTGGCTCCCTGGCACCCTGGCACCCTGGCACCCTGGCACCCTGGCACCCTGGCACCCTGGCTCCCTGGCACCCTGGCACCCTGGCACCCTGGCTCCCTGGCACCCTGGCACCCTGGCACCCTGGCCTCTCTCAACCTCTGTCTGCTCAGCTGGAGAGCGTCCAGAAGACAGCCTGCAGAATAATTATGGGCGAGTTGAACACCAGCTTTTGTGAAGCCCTCGAAACTCTAGGAATCATGTCTTTGGAGAGCAGATCTGCCTGACATTTGCTAAATCCCTGCAGAGGTCCCAGGTTGCAGACAGGCTCCCCCAGCCAGACAGCAGGTCTCTGGACGAGTAACCCGAAACAGCCAAACTGAACACCCATGACACGGACAGGCTGCTATCAGAACTCTCCCATCCCACACTTCACTAAACTAATCAATGCACACACCATTTAGCCCAGGGGCCTTAGGGATACCTATGGAAATATTTCTAAATCTGCCAACCCAAACCCTAGTCCCCCAGTCCCTGCCACTGAAAAGCATCCCCACAGCATGATGCTGCCACCACCATGCTTCACCGTAGGGATGGTGCCAGGTTTCCTCCAGACATGGCGCTTGGAAGTCAGGCCAAAGAGTTCAATCTTGGTTTCATCAGACTAGAGAATATTGTTTCTCATGGTCTGAGAGTCCTTTAGGTGCTTTTTGGCAAACTCCAAACAGGCTGTCATGTGCCTTTTACTGACGAGTGGCTTCCGTCTGGCCACTCTACCATAAAGGCCTGATTGGTGGAGTGTTGCAGAGATGGTTGTCCTTCTGGAAGGTTCTCCCATCTCCATAGAGGAACTCTGGAGGTCTGTCAGAGTGACCATCAGGTTCTTGGTCACCTCCCTGACCAAGGCCCTTCTCCCCAGATTGCTCAGTTTGTCCGGGCGGCCAGCTCAAGGAAGAGTCTTGGTGGTTCCAAACTTCTTCCATTTAAGAATCAAATCAAATCAAATCAAATCAAATTTTATTGGTCACATGCGCCGAATACAACAGGTGCAGACATTACAGTGAAATGCTTACTTACAGCCCTTAACCAACAGTGCATTTATTTTAAACAAAAAAAGTAAGAATAAAACAACAACAAAAAAAGTGTTGAGAAAAAAAGAGCAGAAGTAAAAATAAAGTGACAGTAGGGAGGCTATATATACAATAGAATAAAGTGACAGTAGGGAGGCTATATATACAGGGGGGTACCGTTGCATAGTCAATGTGCGGGGGCACCGGCTAGTTGAGGTAGTTGAGGTAATATGTACATGTGGGTAGAGTTAAAGTGACTATGCATAAATACTTAACAGAGTAGCAGCAGCGTAAAAAGTATGGGGTGGGGGGGCAGTGCAAATAGTCCGGGTAGCCATGATTAGCTGTTCAGGAGTCTTATGGCTTGGGGGTAGAAGCTGTTGAGAAGTCTTTTGGACCTAGACTTGGCACTCCGGTACCGCTTGCCGTGCGGTAGCTGAGAGAACAGTCTATGACTAGGGTGACTGGAGTCTTTGACAATTTTGAGGGCCTTCCTCTGACACCGCCTGGTATAGAGGTCCTGGATGGCAGGGAGCTTTGCCCCTGTGATGTACTGGGCCGTACTCACTACCCTCTGTAGTGCCTTGCGGTCAGAGGCCAAGCAGTTGCCATACCAGGCGGTGATGCAACCAGTCAGGATGCTCTCGATGGTGCAGCTGTAGAATTTTTTGAGGATCTGAGGACCCATGCCAAATCTTTTGGACATGATTGATGGAGGCCACTGTTTTCTTGGGGACCTTCAATGCTGCATAAATGTTTTGGTACCCTTCTCCAGATCTCTGCCTTGACACAATCCTGTCTCAGGGCACTACGGACAATTCCTTCGACCTCATGGCTTGGTTTTTGCTCTGACATGCACTGTCAACTGTGGGACCTTATATAGAGGTGTGTGCCTTTCCAAATCATGTCCAATCAATTGAATTTACCGCAGGTAGACTCCAATCAAGTTGTAGAAACATGTCAAGGATGATCAATGGAAACAGGATGCACCTGAGCTAAATTTCGAGTCTCATAACAAAGTGTCTGAATATTTATGTAAATAACGTATTTCTGTTTTTATTTTTAATAAATTTGCCAAAATTTATAAAAACCCGTTTTCACTTTGTCATTATGGGGTATTGTGTGTAGATTGACGAGGGAACATTTTAATTTCATCCATTTTAGAATAAGGCTGTAACGTAACAAAATGTGGAAAAAGTCAAGGGGTCTGAATACTTTCTGAATGCACTGTATGTAGTCAGTGGAGTGGACACTCAGCTATGTAGTCAGTGGAGTGGACACTCAGCTATGTAGTCAGTGGAGTGGACACTCGGCTATGTAGTCAGTGGAGTGGACACTCAGCTATGTAGTCAGTGGAGTGGACACAGCTATGTAGTCAGTGGAGTGGACACTCGGCTATGTAGTCAGTGGAGTGGACACTCGGCTATGTAGTCAGTGGAGTGGACACTCGGCTATGTAGTCAGTGGAGTGGACACTCAGCTATGTAGTCAGTGGAGTGGACACTCAGCTATGTAGTCAGTGGAGTGGACACTCGGCTATGTAGTCAGTGGAGTGGACACTCGGCTATGTAGTCAGTGGAGTGGACACTCAGCTATGTAGTCAGTGGAGTGGACACTCAGCTATGTAGTCAGTGGAGTGGACACTCAGCTATGTAGTCAGTGGAATGGACACTGAGCTACCTTAAAAGAAAATCCTGCCACAGGCGCAGAAATCTCTGTATTTTTAGCCATGACAATTTGGATTCCAGAAAAAAATTGAAGCGCAGCCACACCGTATATATAACAGTACAGTATTGACTGTAAAACATACCAGGGAGCCATCTGCAGCCACTCCGTATATATAACAGCATAGTATTGACTGTAAAACATACCAGGGAGCCATCTGCAGCCACTCCGTATATATAACAGTACAGTATTGACTGTAAAACATACCAGGGAGCCATCTGCAGCCACTCCGTATATATCACAGTATAGTATTGACTGTAAAACACACCAGGGAGCCATCTGCAGCCACACCGTATATATAACAGCATAGTATTGACTGTAAAACATACCAGGGAGCCATCTGCAGCCACTCTGTATATATAACAGCATAGTATTGACTGTAAAACATACCAGGGAGCCATCTGCAGCCACTCTGTATATATAACAGTATAGTATTGACTGTAAAACATACCAGGGAGCCATCTGCAGCCACTCTGTATATATAACAGTATAGTATTGACTGTAAAACATACCAGGGAGCCATCTGCAGCCACTCTGTATATATAACAGCATAGTATTGACTGTAAAACATACCAGGGAGCCATCTGCAGCCACTCCGTATATATAACAGTACAGTATTGACTGTAAAACATACCAGGGAGCCATCTGCAGCCACTCCGTATATATAACAGTACAGTATTGACTGTAAAACATACCAGGGAGCCATCTGCAGCCACTCTGTTTATATAACAGCATAGTATTGACTGTAAAACATACCAGGGAGCCATCTGCAGCCACTCCGTATATATAACAGTACAGTATTGACTGTAAAACATACCAGGGAGCCATCTGCAGCCACTCCGTATATATAACAGTACAGTATTGACTGTAAAACATACCAGGGAGCCATCTGCAGCCACTCTGTATATATAACAGTATAGTATTGACTGTAAAACATACCAGGGAGCCATCTGCAGCCACTCTGTATATATAACAGCATAGTATTGACTGTAAAACATACCAGGGAGCCATCTGCAGCCACTCCGTATATATAACAGTACAGTATTGACTGTAAAACATACCAGGGAGCCATCTGCAGCCACTCTGTATATATAACAGTATAGTATTGACTGTAAAACATACCAGGGAGCCATCTGCAGCCACTCTGTATATATAACAGCATAGTATTGACTGTAAAACATACCAGGGAGCCATCTGCAGCCACTCTGTATATATAACAGCACAGTATTGACTGTAAAACATACCAGGGAGCCATCTGCAGCCACTCCGTATATATAACAGTACAGTATTGACTGTAAAACACACCAGGGAGCCATCTGCAGCCACTCTGTATATATAACAGCATAGTATTGACTGTAAAACACACCAGGGAGCCATCTGCAGCCACTCTGTATATATAACAGCATAGTATTGACTGTAAAACACACCAGGGAGCCATCTGCAGCCACTCTGTATATATAACAGCATAGTATTGACTGTAAAACATACCAGGGAGCCATCTGCAGCCACTCCGTATATATAACAGTATAGTATTGACTGTAAAACATACCAGGGAGCCATCTGCAGCCACTCCGTATATATAACAGTATAGTATTGACTGTAAAACATACCAGCCATCTGCAGCCACTCTGTATATATAACAGCATAGTATTGACTGTAAAACACACCAGGGAGCCATCTGCAGCCACTCTGTATATATAACAGTATAGTATTGACTGTAAAACATACCAGGGAGCCATCTGCAGCCACTCTGTATATATCACAGCATAGTATTGACTGTAAAACACACCAGGGAGCCATCTGCAGCCACTCTGTATATATCACAGTATAGTATTGACTGTAAAACATACCAGGGAGCCATCTGCAGCCACTCCGTATATATAACAGCATAGTATTGACTGTAAAACACACCAGGGAGCCATCTGCAGCCACTCTGTATATATAACAGCATAGTATTGACTGTAAAACACACCAGGGAGCCATCTGCAGCCACTCTGTATATATAACAGCATAGTATTAACTGTAAAACATACCAGGGAGCCATCTGCAGCCACTCTGTATATATAACAGTATAGTATTGACTGTAAAACATACCAGGGAGCCATCTGCAGCCACTCTGTATATATAACAGCATAGTATTGACTGTAAAACATACCAGGGAGCCATCTGCAGCCACTCTGTATATATAACAGTATAGTATTGACTGTAAAACATACCAGGGAGCCATCTGCAGCCACTCTGTATATATAACAGTATAGTATTGACTGTAAAACATACCAGGGAGCCATCTGCAGCCACTCTGTATATATAACAGCATAGTATTGACTGTAAAACATACCAGGGAGCCATCTGCAGCCACTCCGTATATATAACAGTACAGTATTGACTGTAAAACATACCAGGGAGCCATCTGCAGCCACTCCGTATATATAACAGTACAGTATTGACTGTAAAACATACCAGGGAGCCATCTGCAGCCACTCTGTATATATAACAGCATAGTATTGACTGTAAAACATACCAGGGAGCCATCTGCAGCCATTCCGTATATATAACAGTACAGTATTGACTGTAAAACATACCAGGGAGCCATCTGCAGCCACTCCGTATATATAACAGTACAGTATTGACTGTAAAACATACCAGGGAGCCATCTGCAGCCACTCTGTATATATAACAGTATAGTATTGACTGTAAAACATACCAGGGAGCCATCTGCAGCCACTCTGTATATATAACAGCATAGTATTGACTGTAAAACATACCAGGGAGCCATCTGCAGCCACTCCGTATATATAACAGTACAGTATTGACTGTAAAACATACCAGGGAGCCATCTGCAGCCACTCTGTATATATAACAGTATAGTATTGACTGTAAAACATACCAGGGAGCCATCTGCAGCCACTCTGTATATATAACAGCATAGTATTGACTGTAAAACATACCAGGGAGCCATCTGCAGCCACTCCGTATATATAACAGTATAGTATTGACTGTAAAACATACCAGGGAGCCATCTGCAGCCACTCCGTATATATAACAGTATAGTATTGACTGTAAAACATACCAGCCATCTGCAGCCACTCTGTATATATAACAGCATAGTATTGACTGTAAAACACACCAGGGAGCCATCTGCAGCCACTCTGTATATATAACAGTATAGTATTGACTGTAAAACATACCAGGGAGCCATCTGCAGCCACTCCGTATATATAACAGTATAGTATTGACTGTAAAACATACCAGGGAGCCATCTGCAGCCACTCCGTATATATAACAGTATAGTATTGACTGTAAAACATACCAGCCATCTGCAGCCACTCTGTATATATAACAGCATAGTATTGACTGTAAAACACACCAGGGAGCCATCTGCAGCCACTCTGTATATATAACAGTATATTATTGACTGTAAAACATACCAGGGAGCCATCTGCAGCCACTCTGTATATATCACAGCATAGTATTAACTGTAAAACATACCAGGGAGCCATCTGCAGCCACTCCGTATATATAACAGTATAGTATTGACTGTAAAACATACCAGGGAGCCATCTGCAGCCACTCCGTATATATAACAGCATAGTATTGACTGTAAAACATACCAGGGAGCCATCTGCAGCCACTCCGTATATATAACAGTACAGTATTGACTGTAAAACATACCAGGGAGCCATCTGCAGCCACTCCGTATATATAACAGTACAGTATTGACTGTAAAACATACCAGGGAGCCATCTGCAGCCACTCTGTATATATAACAGCATAGTATTGACTGTAAAACATACCAGGGAGCCATCTGCAGCCACTCTGTATATATAACAGCATAGTATTGACTGTAAAACATACCAGGGAGCCATCTGCAGCCACTCCGTATATATAACAGTACAGTATTGACTGTAAAACATACCAGGGAGCCATCTGCAGCCACTCTGTATATATAACAGCATAGTATTGACTGTAAAACATACCAGGGAGCCATCTGCAGCCACTCTGTATATATAACAGCATAGTATTGACTGTAAAACATACCAGGGAGCCATCTGCAGCCACTCCGTATATATAACAGTACAGTATTGACTGTAAAACACACCAGGGAGCCATCTGCAGCCACTCTGTATATATAACATCATAGTATTGACTGTAAAACACACCAGGGAGCCATCTGCAGCCACTCTGTATATATAACAGCATAGTATTGACTGTAAAACATACCAGGGAGCCATCTGCAGCCACTCTGTATATATAACAGTATAGTATTGACTGTAAAACACACCAGGGAGCCATCTGCAGCCACTCTGTATATATAACAGTATAGTATTGACTGTAAAACACACCAGGGAGCCATCTGCAGCCACTCTGTATATATCACAGTATAGTATTGACTGTAAAACATACCAGGGAGCCATCTGCAGCCACTCCGTATATATAACAGTACAGTATTGACTGTAAAACATACCAGCCATCTGCAGCCACTCTGTATATATAACAGTATAGTATTGACTGTAAAACATACCAGGGAGCCATCTGCAGCCACTCCGTATATATAACAGTATAGTATTGACTGTAAAACATACCAGCCATCTGCAGCCACTCTGTATATATAACAGTATATAGTATTGACTGTAAAACATACCAGGGAGCCATCTGCAGCCACTCCGTATATATAACAGTATAGTATTGACTGTAATACATACCAGCCATCTGCAGCCACTCTGTATATATAACAGTATAGTATTGACTGTAAAACACACCAGGGAGCCATCTGCAGCCACTCCGTATATATAACAGTATAGTATTGACTGTAAAACATACCAGCCATCTGCAGCCACTCTGTATATATAACAGTATAGTATTGACTGTAAAACATACCAGGGAGCCATCTGCAGTCACTCTGTATATATAACAGTATAGTATTGACTGTAAAACACACCAGGGAGCCATCTGCAGCCACTCTGTATATATCACAGTATAGTATTGACTGTAAAACATACCAGGGAGCCATCTGCAGCCACTCCGTATATATAACAGTATAGTATTGACTGTAAAACATACCAGCCATCTGCAGCCACTCTGTATATATAACAGTATAGTATTGACTGTAAAACATACCAGGGAGCCATCTGCAGCCACTCCGTATATATAACAGTATAGTATTGACTGTAATACATACCAGCCATCTGCAGCCACTCTGTATATATAACAGTATAGTATTGACTGTAAAACATACCAGGGAGCCATCTGCAGCCACTCTGTATATATAACAGTATAGTATTGACTGTAAAACATACCAGGGAGCCATCTGCAGCCACTCCGTATACATAACAGTATAGTATTGACTGTAAAACATACCTGCCATCTGCAGCCACTCTGTATATATAACAGTATAGTATTGACTGTAAAACATACCAGGGAGCCATCTGCAGCCACTCTGTATATATCACAGCATAGTATTGACTGTAAAACATACCAGGGAGCCATCTGCAGCCACTCCGTATATATAACAGTATAGTATTGACTGTAAAACATACCTGCCATCTGCAGCCACTCTGTATATATAACAGTATAGTATTGACTGTAAAACATACCAGGGAGCCATCTGCAGCCACTCCGTATATATCACAGTATAGTATTGACTGTAAAACATACCAGGGAGCCATCTGCAGCCACTCCGTATATATCACAGTATAGTATTGACTGTAAAACATACCAGGGAGCCATCTGCAGCCACTCCGTATATATAACAGTACAGTATTGACTGTAAAACACACCAGGGAGCCATCTGCAGCCACTCCGTATATGTCACAGTATAGTATTGACTGTAAAACATACCAGGGAGCCATCTGCAGCCACTCCGTATATATAACAGCATAGTATTGACTGTAAAACATACCAGGGAGCCATCTGCAGCCACTCCGTATATATCACATTATAGTATTGACTGTAAAACATACCAGCCATCTGCAGCCACTCTGTATATATAACAGCATAGTATTGACTGTAAAACATACCATGTGAGCCAGTTCATGAGAGATGACGGTAGCGATCCACTCTTTGTCTGCGTTGGATGAGCTAACAGGGTTGAAGAGCAGGGCTGTCTCTCTGTAGGTGATCAGACCCCAGTTCTCCATGGCTCCAGCACTGAAGTCAGGCAGAGCTATCTGGTCTACAACATACAGGAGTGTTCATATCTCAAATGGTGCCCTATTCCCTATATAGTACACTACTTTTGTCTAGAGGCCTGTGGGCCCTGGTTTAAAGTAGTGCACCACACAAGGGAATAGGGCGTCATTTGGGACGCACACTGAATATGCGTATCCTCTTCAACAACAGACGGGGAATCTGAGAGTAAGAATATTACGTAGCTCTTTAAGTCTTACCTGATTTGGTCAGAGGATAGCTAGAGTTGTAGTAATTTTCAAAGAACTCCAGGATTGGTCCAGTTTTTTTGAGGGCGTAATCTCCCTGGCCTTCAGCAATGGCCTGTTTACGAGCCCAAATCCTGATCTGGAAATAAAGACATGTTTTCCTTCATGAGATCCTGTCCCCTGGTCTGCCCTGTCAGCTGTACTGAGCTGGAGAGACCGCTAGAGGGCAGCACAGAGAAATAAAACAATAACGTCTCCCTCGTCCTGAAGACACAACGGTGTAGTATGCTGACGTTTCCCCTAGACGCTGATCTGGGGTCAGTTTTGCATTTTCACTACTAATGGTTAAAGGGAGACTTCGGGATTTTGACCGAGAGCAGTATCCCTTTAAGGTTAGGATTTGGGTCATCTCTCGTGAACAGACTACGTAAACACCTGACCAAATTACGGGAGCTTTTAGAGTTCTGGGATAACTGAGGTAAGGATTTGGGTCATCTCTCGTGAACAGACTACGTAAACACCTGACCAAATTACGCGAGATTTTAGAGTTCTGGGATAACTGAGGATTTGGGGAGGGGAAGCTGGTCCTAGATCTGTACGAAGGGGAAACTTCTCCCCAACGCAGACCAATAAGATCCAGAGCTGTTAATAATACGTACCAAAACCTTTTCCCCTTCTGGTGACCGGATGAAATCGAACTCACTGACTACAAAGGCCAGTAGATAGGTTGACATGAGGGGTGTGGGTTTGAAGCTGGTCCGAGTAACATCCTGGTCGTTGACAGTGACATTGACTGAGGCTACAGGTGGAGAGAGAAACGGGTTAGTGAGCGTAGCAGAGACGACACATTGGTTTTCCCAGCAGGAGACCAGAGTTCAGATCCCTCCAGTGACAACAGGAACTCTCTGAGGTTCTACCATAGATTCTAGAAGGTTACACAACTTAGTATATAGTCAGCTGAGTACGGCAGTGGATCAGCCTATAAGGTATATTTGTATAGCAGCTTACTTTAAAAAAGACAAAAAAATGCAATGCTTGTATTTTCTTCAGCCAGTTGTTGAGAGTTTGGCAGAACTGGTTCTCTCAGTCTGAGCGAGAGGTACATTTGGCAGATTGTAGCATTAAACTCTCTAACTATAATCTAGGAAACAGATCACAGATCCCATCCCATTTGGACCTAGAAGCAGCCAACAGCACACATACCTAGATTCATGCCATTGGCCAGAGCTAGGGTTCCATGCTTACCTAGATTCATGCCATTGGCCAGAGCCACGGTTCCATTCTTACCTAGATTCATGCCATTGGCCAGAGCCACGGTTCCATGCTTACCTAGATTCATGCCATTGGCCAGAGCCAGGGTTCCATGCTTACCTAGATTCATGCCATTGGCCAGAGCCAGGGTTCCATGCTTACCTAGATTCATGCCATTGGCCAGAGCCACGGTTCCATGTGCGTGGAGGAGGGTGATGTGGAACACGGCCTTCATGGCAGGTTCATCAAAGCAGGGGAAGGCTTTCCTGGCGTCCACAGGCTGCATCTGAGTGGTTGCTACAACTCTACCGACACACACAGCAACCGGTATCACAACAGCACTGAAGACTGGACAGCTACAGTTTAGACATAGTGACTGTAGGTGCAATGCATTCAGTCATTCACACTTATAAATCCTTCTGCATATTGTAGTTATTACTGAAATATGTTGCGCTTGTTATTACTGCTGTACTACAAGGCTGTTACAGTTAGACGTAGAGTCAATACATTCATATTGCATGTTGTAGTTGCAGTTTGATAAGACTCTTATCAGCAGTTGAAGCGGTTTGAAGTTCACATTGAAAGATAAAGGTACTGAGTGTCTTAGTTCAAGGACCATCAGTTAATTACCTAAAGCACTGACTGGTGAGAATGTTCAGAATACATTGCACTTGGAATGTATTGAACTGCACCCCCATGGTATACCACAGGAGGCTGCTGAGGGGAGGGCTCTTAATAATGTCTGGAACGGAGCCAATGGAATGGAGTCAAACACCTGGAAACCATGGAAACCATGTGTTTAATGTATTTGATACCATTCCACCGATTCCGCTCCAGTCATTAGAACGAGCCTGTCCTCCCCAATGAAGGTGTCCCCAACCTCCTGTGGTATACACATGAACAACTGTTCCAGAGGAGAGCTGCCAGGAAGCGTTTCATCGTACACTACGCTGTACCCTGTGTATATGACAAATAAACCTTGATTTGATGAGAACAATTCATCATGACTCAGCACTCTGTATTACAGTATCAAATTTGTCTTTGGATCAACGTCAACAAATTACTTCAAGTGATTAAAAGTCCAATGAATCAAGTCACTGTAAACCCAAAGTTCAGTTGAATACTAAATATTATTTCATGTAAATGCACCCATTTTTTCATCTTGTTCAGAGTTGATTTTTCACTTTGGAATTACCTATCCAAAACGCTTCAATTGCGGTACAAGCAGTTCAATCAATTCCCCGCAAAATGAGAAATTACACTGGTTCAATAACATTCAATAATTACTCCGAATTGATCTTTACATAAAACTTTAACGGTCACAATATTTACATTTTAGTAGACGCTCTTATCCAGAGCAGTTGGGGTTCAGAGCCTTGCTCAGGGACAGAGACGCTCTTATCCAGAGCAGTTTGGGTTCAGAGCCTTGCTCAGGGACAGAGACGCTCTTATCCAGAGCAGTTGGGGTTCAGAGCCTTGCTCTGGGACAGAGACGCTCTTATCCAGAGCAGTTGGGGTTCAGAGCCTTGCTCAGGGACAGAGACGCTCTTATCCAGAGCAGTTGGGGTTCAGAGCCTTGCTCAGGGACAGAGACGCTCTTATCCAGAGCAGTTGGGGTTCAGAGCCTTGCTCTGGGACAGAGACGCTCTTATCCAGAGCAGTTGGGGTTCAGAGCCTTGCTCTGGGACAGAGACGCTCTTATCCAGAGCAGTTGGGGTTCAGAGCCTTGCTCAGGGACAGAGATGCTCTTATCCAGAGCAGTTGGGGTTCAGAGCCTTGCTCAGGGACAGAGACGCTCTTATCCAGAGCAGTTGGGGTTCAGAGCCTTGCTCAGGGACAGAGACGCTCTTATCCAGAGCAGTTGGGGTTCAGAGCCTTGCTCAGGGACAGAGACGCTCTTATCCAGAGCAGTTGGGGTTCAGAGCCAGATTTATCACCTAGTCGGCTCGGGGATTCGAACCAGTGACCGATGGGCTACCTGCCACCCTATTGTAGGCAAATGGTGACATCTAAACAATGGACGCCTTAACGAGGTTTCTAAGTATCATTACAGATTCAGTGGACAAACAAATCTCTGCTTGGGGAATACAACAGAACAGATGAATTTGAATGACATTCACTCTGACGGGTGGCAAAGAGCATGATGTGTTGAAAGCAATTTAGAACCTGCAGTCGGTTCAAACACAATGATCTCCCAAATTCATTGTTTAACTTCAGACTAATTGAATATGTTGAAGATACAACCCAAAGCACAAACCGATCAATAACAGCAGCTCAGATGAACAATGACATCAGTGGCAGTCAATGTTTTACAGTGTATCTTATGCAAGTATCATTACAGGTGTTAGTTATTAAGAAGATTAATAAAATAGACCATATTAACTGGAATGACATTCACTCTGACGGGTGTGCAAAAATAACATCCTAAAAGCCACGCCCCCAATAAACCACACCCCCAACTCTTCTAATAAACTGCCGACACTACACTACCCCACCATTCCACTACCCCACCACCCCACTACCCCACCACCCCACTACCCCACCTCTACACTACCCCACCACTACACTACCCCACCACCCCACTACCCCACCACCCCACTACCCCACCACCACACTACCCCACCACTCCACTACCCCACCACCCCACTACCCCACCACTCCACTACCCCACCACTACACTACCCCGCCACTACACTACCCCACCACTACACTACCCCACCACTCCACCACTCCACTACCCCACTACCCCACCACTACACTACCCCACCTCTACACTACCCCACCACCCCACTACCCCACCACTACACTACCCCACCACTACACTACCCCACCACCCCACCACTACACTACCCCACCACTCCACTACCCCACCACCCCACTACCCCACCACTCCACTACCCCACCACTACACTACCCCGCCACTACACTACCCCACCACTCCACTACCCCACTACGCCACCACTACACTACCCCAACTCTACACTACCCCACCACCCCACTACCCCACCACTACACTACCCCACCTCTACACTACCCCACCACTCCACTACCCCACCACTACACTACCCCACCACTACACTACCCCACAACCCCACTACCCCACCACTCCACTACCCCACCACCCCACTACCCCACCACTACACTACCCTACCACCCCACTACCCCACCACAACACTACCCCACCACCCCACTACCCCACCACTACACTACCCCACCTCTACACTACCCCACCACCCCACTACCTCACCACTACACTACCCCACCTCTACACTACCCCACCTCTACACTACACCACCACTACACTACCCCACCACTACACTACCCCGCCACTCCACTACCCCACCACTACACTACCCCACCACTCCACCACTCCACCACCCCACTACCCCACCTCTACACTACCCCACCACTACACTACCCCACCTCTACACTACCCCACCACTACACTACCCCACCACTACACTACCCCACCACTACACTACCCCACCACCACACTACCCCGCCACTACACTACCCCACCACTACACTACCCCACCACTCCACTACCCCACCACTCCACTACCCCACCACTACACTACCCCACCACCCCACTACCCCACCACCCCACCACTACACTACCCCACCACTCCACTACCCCACCACCACACTACCCCACCACCCCACTACCCCACCACCTCACTACCCCACCTCTACACTACCCCACCACTACACTACCCCGCCACTCCACTACCCCACTACCCCACCACTACACTACCCCACCACTACACTACCCCACCACTACACTACCCCACTACCCCACTACCCCACCACTACACTACCCCACCACTACACTACCCCACCACTCCACCACTCCACCTCTCCACTACCCCACCTCTACACTACCCCACCACTACACTACCCCACCTCTACACTACCCCACCACTACACTACCCCACCACCCCACTACACTACCCCACCACTACACTACCCCACCACTCCACTACCCCACCACTACACTACCCCACCACTCCACTACCCCACCACTACACTACCCCACCACTCCACTACCCCACCACTCCACTACCCCACCACTACACTACCCCACCACTACACTACCCCACCACTACACTACCCCACCACTACACTACCCCACCACTACACTACACCGCCACCCCACTACCCCACCACTCCACCACTCCACCACTCCACCACTCCACTACACCCCTACCCCACCACTCCACTACCCCACCTCTAAACTACCCCACCACCCCACTACCCCACCACTACACTACCCCACCTCTACACAACCCCACCACTACACTACCCCACCACTACACTACCCCACCACTACACTACCCCACTACCCCACCACTACACTACCCCACCACAACACTACCCCACTACCCCACCACTACACTACCCCACCACTACACTACCCCACTACCCCACCACTACACTACCCCACCACTACACTACCCCACTACCCCACCACTACACTACCCCACCTCTACACTACCCCACCACCCCACCACTACACTACCCCACCTCTACACTACCCCACCACTCCACTACCCCACCACTACACTACCCCACCACTCCACCACTACCCCACCACTACACTACCCCACCACTACACTACCCCACCACTACACTACCCCACTACCCCACCACTACACTACCCCACCTCTACACTACCCCACCACTACACTACCCCACCTCTACACTACCCCACCACCCCACCACTACACTACCCCACCTCTACACTACCCTACCACTACACTACCCCACCACTACACTACCCCACCACTCCACTACCCCACCACTACACTACCCCACCAACACACTACCCCACCACCCCACTACCCCACCACTACACTGCCCCACCACTACACTACCCCACCACTACACTACCCCACTACCCCACCACTACACTACCCCACCTCTACACTACCCCACCACTACACTACCCCACCTCTACACTACCCCACCACCCCACCACTACACTACCCCACCTCTACACTACCCTACCACTACACTACCCCACCACTACACTACCCCACCACTCCACTACCCCACCACTACACTACCCCACCTCTACACTACCCCACCACTCCACTACCCCACCACTACACTACCCCACCAACACACTACCCCACCACTACACTACCCCACCTCTACACTACCCCACCACTCCACTACCCCACCACTACACTACCCCACCAACACACTACCCCACCACTCCACTACCCCACCACCCCACTACCCCACCACTCCACTACCCCACCACCCCACTACCCCACCACTCCACTACCCCACCACTCCACTACCCCACCTCTCCACTACCCCACCACTACACTACCCCGCCACTCCACTACCCCACCACCCCACTACCCCACCACCCCACCACTACACTACCCCACCACTCCACTACCCCACCACCCCACTACCCCACCACTCCACTACCCCACCACCCCACTACCCCACCACTCCACTACCCCACCACTACACTACCCCACCTCTCCACTACCCCACCACTACACTACCCCACCAGTACACTACCCCACCACTCCACTACCCCACTACCCCACCACTACACTACCCCGCCACTACACTACCCCACCACCCCACTACCCCACCACCCCACTACCCCACCACCCCACCACTACACTACCCCACCACTCCACTACCCCACCACCACACTACCCCACCACCCCACTACCCCACCACCCCACCTCTACACTACCCCACCACCCCACTACCCCACCACCCCACTACCCCACCACCCCACCACTACACTACCCCACCACTACAATACCCCACCTCTACACTACCCCACCACTACACTACCCCACCTCTACACTACCCCACCACTCCACTACCCCAACACTACACTACCCCACCACCCCACTACCCCACCACTCCACTACCCCACCACTACACTACCCCACTACCCCACCACCCCACTACCCCACCACTCCACTACCCCACCACTACACTACCCCACCACTCCACTACCCCGCCACTACACTACTCCACCACCACACTACCCCACCACTACACTACCCCACCACTACACTACCCCACCTCTACACTACCCCACCACTACACTACCCCACCTCTACACTACCCCACCACTCCACTACCCCGCCACTACACTACTCCACCACCACACTACCCCACCACTACACTACCCCACCACTACACTACCCCACCTCCACACTACCCCACCACTACACTACCCCATCTCTACACTACCCCACCACCCCACTACCCCACCACCCCACCACTACACTACCCCACCACCCCACCACTACACTACCCCATCTCTACACTACCCCACCACTACACTACCCCATCTCTACACTACCCCACCACTACACTACCCCATCTCTACACTACCCCACCACCCCACTACCCCACCACCCCACCTCTACACTACCCCACCACCCCACCACTACACTACCCCACCACTCCACTACCCCACCACTACACTACCCCACCTCTACACTACCCCACCACTACACTACCCCACCACCCCACTACCCCACCACTCCACTACCCCACCACTACACTACCCCACCTCTCCACTACCCCACCACTACACTACCCCGCCACTCCACTACCCCACCACCCCACTACCCAACCACCCCACCACTACACTACCCCACCACTCCACTACCCCACCACCCCACTACCCCACCACTCCACTACACCACCACCCCACTACCCCACTACCCCACTACCCCACCACTCCACTACCCCACCACTACACTACCCCACCACTACACTACCCCACCACTCCACTACCCCACCACCCCACCACTACACTACCCCACCACTACACTACCCCACCACTACACTACCCCACCACCCCACTACCCCACCACTCCACTACCCCACC
This sequence comes from Coregonus lavaretus, assembly GCF_964263955.1. Lineage (NCBI taxonomy): Eukaryota > Metazoa > Chordata > Actinopteri > Salmoniformes > Salmonidae > Coregonus > Coregonus lavaretus. The sequence continues at coordinate 547,869 of NW_028157808.1, forward strand.
ACTCCACTACCCCACCACTACACTACTCCACCACCACACTACCCCGCCACTCCACTACCCCACCACTCCACTACCCCACCACTCCACTACCCCACCACTCCACTACCCCACCACTACACTACCCCACCACCCCACTACCCCACCACCCCACTACCCCACCACTACACTACCCCACCACTACACTACACCGCCACCCCACTACCCCACCACTCCACCACTCCACCACTCCACTACCCCACCACTCCACTACCCCACTACCCCACCACTACACTACCCCACCACTACACTACCCCACCACTCCACTACCCCACCACTACACTACCCCACCACCCCACTACCCCACCACCCCACTACCCCACCACTACACTACCCCACTACCCCACTACCCCACCACCCCACTACCCCACCACTCCACTACCCCACCACCCCACTACCCCACCACTCCACTACCCCACCACTACACTACCCCGCCACTACACTACCCCACCACTACACTACCCCACCACTCCACCACTCCACCACTCCACTACCCCACTACCCCACCACTACACTACCCCACCTCTACACTACCCCACCACCCCACTACCCCACCACTACACTACCCCACCACTACACTACCCCACCACCCCACCACTACACTACCCCACCACTCCACTACCCCACCACCCCACTACCCCACCACTCCACTACCCCACCACTACACTACCCCGCCACTACACTACCCCACCACTCCACTACCCCACTACGCCACCACTACACTACCCCAACTCTACACTACCCCACCACCCCACTACCCCACCACTACACTACCCCACCTCTACACTACCCCACCACTCCACTACCCCACCACTACACTACCCCACCACTACACTACCCCACAACCCCACTACCCCACCACTCCACTACCCCACCACCCCACTACCCCACCACTACACTACCCTACCACCCCACTACCCCACCACAACACTACCCCACCACCCCACTACCCCACCACTACACTACCCCACCTCTACACTACCCCACCACCCCACTACCTCACCACTACACTACCCCACCTCTACACTACCCCACCTCTACACTACACCACCACTACACTACCCCACCACTACACTACCCCGCCACTCCACTACCCCACCACTACACTACCCCACCACTCCACCACTCCACCACCCCACTACCCCACCTCTACACTACCCCACCACTACACTACCCCACCTCTACACTACCCCACCACTACACTACCCCACCACTACACTACCCCACCACCCCACTACCCCACCACTACACTACCCCGCCACTACACTACCCCACCACTACACTACCCCACCACTCCACTACCCCACCACTCCACTACCCCACCACTACACTACCCCACCACCCCACTACCCCACCACCCCACCACTACACTACCCCACCACTCCACTACCCCACCACCACACTACCCCACCACCCCACTACCCCACCACCCCACTACCCCACCTCTACACTACCCCACCACTACACTACCCCGCCACTCCACTACCCCACTACCCCACCACTACACTACCCCACCACTACACTACCCCACCACTACACTACCCCACTACCCCACTACCCCACCACTACACTACCCCACCACTACACTACCCCACCACTCCACCACTCCACCTCTCCACTACCCCACCTCTACACTACCCCACCACTACACTACCCCACCTCTACACTACCCCACCACTACACTACCCCACCACCCCACTACCCCACCACCCCACTACCCCACCTCTACACTACCCCACCACTACACTACCCCACCACCCCACTACCCCACCTCTACACTACCCCGCCACTACACTACCCCACCTCTACACTACCCCACCACCCCACTACCCCACCACTCCACTACCCCACCACTCCACTACCCCACACTCCACTACCCCACCACCCCACTACCCCACCACTCCACTACCCCACCACCCCACTACCCCGCCACCCCACTACCCCACCACTCCACTACCCCACCACTACACTACCCCACCACTCCACTACCCCACCACCCCACTACCCCACCAATCCACTACCCCACCATCCCACTACCCCACCTCTCCACTACCCCACCAACACACTACCCCACCACTCCACTACCCCACCACCCCACTACCCCACCACTCCACTAACCCACCAACACACTACCCCACCAATCCACTACCCCACCAACACACTACCCCACCACTCCACTACCCCACCAACACACTACCCCACCACTCCACTACCCCACCACTCCACTACCCCACCAACACACTACCCCACCACTCCACTACCCCACCAACACACTACCCCACCACTCCACTACCCCACCACTCCACTACCCCACCAACACACTACCCCACCACTCCACTACCCCACCAACACACTACCCCACCACTCCACTACCCCACCACTACACTACCCCACCACCCCACTACCCCACCACCCCACTACCCCACCACTACACTACCCGACCACTCCACTACACTACCCCACCACTCCACTACCCCACCACTACACTACCCCACCTCTACACTACCCCACCACTCCACTACCCCACCACTCCACTACCCCACCAACACACTACCCCACCACTCCACTACCCCACCACTCCACTACCCCACCTCTACACTACCCCACCACTCCACTACCCCACCACCCCACTACCACACCACCCCACCACCCCACTACCCCACCACTCCACTACCCCGCCACTCCACTACCCCACCAACACACTACCTCACCACTCCACAACCCCACCACTACACTACCCCACCACCCCACTACCCCACCACCCCACTACCCCACCACTACACTACCCCACCACCCCACTACTACACTACCCCACCACTCCACTACCCCACCAACACACTACCCCACCTCTACACTACCCCACTACCCCACCACCCCACTACCCCACCACTACACTACCCCACCACCCCACTACTACACCACTACACTGCCCCACCACTACACTACCCCACCACCCCACTACTACACTACCCCACCACTACACTGCCCCACCACTACACTACCCCACTACCCCACCACTCCACCTCCCCACTACTCCACCACTACACTACCCCACCACTACACTACCCCACCACTACACTACCCCACCACTACACTGCCCCACCACTACACTACCCCACTACCCCACCACTCCACTACTCCACCACTACACTACCCCACCACTACACTGCCCCACCACTACACTACCCCACCTCTCCACTGCCCTGCCACTATTCAATGTGGATGTGCATGAGGTGTTGAAAGCGTCATTTAATTAATAAATTACATTGATCTGTCAAATTTGTTATTTGATTTCAGACACATTTTATAGAATAGGTTTAACAAACCAAAGCGTAATTTTCAATCATTCCAATCAGTAAATGCACTTCAGATGAACAACAGTGTACGGCACAGGTGACACTTTTATTAATTTATGTTTTCCTTACTTTCTCACTGGGGGACTCCCCTCCTCTGTATATTCACTCCTGTAGAAGCCTCCCAGGTCATCAGCCAGTTCTCCTATAAAATCAGTGTACAGCTCATACTGTTTCCCCACCATCAGATTACTATCCAGCTGGATCACTAGGAACTGAGTAGGAACCTGCAGCCAGCTTTTCTTTATGGTGGGAGCAGTAGATCCATCCAGGCCAGTCAGTCTGGCATGGTGGCCATTGAGCAGAGTCAGGTTCAGCTTGTTAGAGTGGATGAGGATCAGATCTGTGTCCTTCTTACACTGGAACACCACAGCTGACTGTCCTGTGAAGACGTAGAGGCCAGTAGAGGCATTGACAACCAGTCGAGGCCAGAGGGTGATGTTGTAGGAGACGGGAGACAGGGAGTCAGGCAGTCTGTAGTGGTCCCAGGGGTCTTTAGGAGTGGAGGGGGTAGTGGGGGGCACTCCACCTCCTCCATCTGTTGGCTTCACTGCCTCCTGGTTCTTGGCCTTCTCCTGGCTATAGACCACTGACAGGGCGATGATGGCGGCCACCACTCCAGTCCCCACGATCACACCAACTATCCCCAATGTCTTGCTGATGAAGAACCCTTTCCCCATGTCTGTAGGGATGTAGAGTAGGGACAGAAAGTACTGTCTGTAGGGATAGTAACAGACTGAGATCTGTCTATCTGAGGGTAGTGTAATGACTGACAAACAGATAGACAGACAGACAGACAGACAGACAGACAGACAGAAAGAAAGACAGAGAGAGACCCAGAGGGGAATCTGTTTCTTATTTATGCCCTCTGAGGAACTCCCATGCTACGCCAGAGACTTCTAATCAGCTGGGTTAATAGTTGATCAGCCAGCCCAGGACAACCAGAGAGTTCTAATCAGCTCGGTTAATAGTTGATCAGCCAGCCCAGGACAACCTGAGAGTTCTAATCAGTAGTCATGAAGATGTGTTGATAACAGAGTTGTTATCAACACACTAGCTGTTGGACTTGATTCTTGCTTCCTGTTTCTGGACGGAAGATCTTTCCCTTTATAAAGTGTTGAGGTCTTTCCCTGTATAAAGTGTTGAGATCTTTCCCTGTATAAAGTTTTGAGGTCTTTCCCTGTATAAAGTGTTGGGAGATCTTTCCCTGTACAAAGTGTTGAGGTATTTCCCTGTATAAAGTGTTGGGAGATCTTTCCCTGTACAAAGTGTTGAGGTCTTTCCCTGTATAAAGTGTTGAGATCTTTCCCTGTATAAAGTGCTGAGAACTTTCCCTGTTTAAAGTGTTGAGATCTTTCCCTGTATAAAGTGTTGAAATCTTTCCCTGTATAAAGTGTTGAAATCTTTCCCTGTATAAAGTGTTGAGGTCTTTCCCTGTATAAAGTGTTGAGGTCTTTCCCTGTATAAAGTGTTGAGATCTTTCCCTGTATAAAGTGTTGAGGTCTTTCCCTGTATAAAGTGTTGAGGTCTTTCCCTGTATAAAGTGTTGGGAGATCTTTCCCTGTATAAAGTGCTGAGGTCTTTCCCTGTATAAAGTGTTGAGGTCTTTCCCTGTATAAAGTGTTGAGATCTTTCCCTGTATAAAGTGCTGAGAACTTTCCCTGTTTAAAGTGTTGAGATATTTCCCTGTATAAAGTGTTGAGATCTTTCCCTGTATAAAGTGTTGAGATCTTTCCCTGTATAAATTGTTGAAATCTTTCTCTGTATAAAGTGTTGAAATCTTTCCCTGTATAAAGTGTTGAGGTCTTTCCTTGTATAAAGTGTTGAGGTCTTTTCCTGTATAAAGTGTTGAGATCTTTCCCTGTATAAAGTGTTGAGGTCTTTCCCTGTATAAAGTGTTGAGGTCTTTCCCTGTATAAAGTGTTGGGAGATCTTTCCCTGTATAAAGTGTTGAGGTCTTTCCCTGTATAAAGTGTTGAGGTCTTTCCCTGTATAAAGTGTTGAGATCTTTCCCTGTATAAAGTGCTGAGAACTTTCCCTGTTTAAAGTGTTGAGGTCATTCCCTGTATAAAGTGTTGGGAGATCTTTCCCTGTATAAAGTGTTGAGATCTTTCCCTGTATAAAGTGCTGAGAACTTTCCCTGTTTAAATTGTTGAGATCTTTCCCTGTATAAAGTGTTGAGGTCTTTCCCTGTATAAAGCGTTGAGGTCTTTCCCTGTATAAAGTGTTGGGAGATCTTTCCCTGTATAAAGTGTTGAGGTCTTTCCCTGTATAAAGTGTTGAGATCTTTCCCTGTATAAAGTGCTGAGATCTTTCCAAGTATAAAGTGTTGAGATCTTTCCCTGTATAAAGTGTTGTGATCTTTCCCTGTATAAAGTGTTGCGAGGTCTTTCCCTGTATAAAGTGTTTATTGTTCCCTGTATAATGTGTTGGGAGATCTTTCCCTGTATAACGTGTTGAGGTCTTTCCCTGTATAACGTGTTGAGGTCTTTCCCTGTATAATGTGTTGGGATATCTTTCCCTGTATAAAGTGTTGAGGTCTTTCCCTGTATAAAGTGTTGAGGTCTTTCCAAGTATAAAGTGTTGAGATCTGTCCCTGTATAAAGTGTTGTGATATTTCCCTGTATAAAGTGTTGAGATCTGTCCCTGTATAAAGTGTTGTGATCTTTCCCTGTATAAAGTGTTGCGAGGTCTTTCCCTGTATAAAGTGTTGATATCGTTCCCTGTATAAAGTGTTGATTGTTCCCTGTATAATGTGTTGGGAGATCTTTCCCTGTATAAAGTGTTGAGGTCTTTCCCTGTATAACGTGTTGAGATCTTTCCTGTATAACGTGTTGGGATATCGTTCCCTGTATAAAGTGTTGAGATCTTTCCCTGTATAAAGTGTTGGGAGGTTTTTCCCTGTATAAAGTGTTGGGAGGTCTTAGTGTTGGGAAATATTTTCCTGTATAAAGTGTTGGGAGGTCTTAGTGTTGGGAGATCTTTCCGTATCACGCCTACTCCCGCTCCCTCTCTCCAGCGCTCGATGTCACCGGTCTACTAACCACCGGGCCTGGCAACCATTATTTCGCACACCTGGTCCCCATCATTACGCACACCTGGTCCCCATCATTACACACACCTGTTCTCCATCATTACACACACCTGGTCCCCCATCATTACACACACCTGGACTTCATCATTACGCACACCTGGTCCCCATCATTACGCACACCTGGTCCCCATCATTACGCACACCTGGTCCCCATCATTACGCACACCTGGTCCCCATCATTACACACACCTGGTCTCCATCATTACACACACCTGTTCTCCATCATTACACACACCTGTTCTCCACCATTACACACACACCTGGTCCCCCATCATATTACACACACCTGGACTTCATCATTACACACACCTGGTCTCCATCATTACGCACACCTGTTCTCCATCATTACACACACCTGTTCTCCATCATTACACACACCTGTTCTCCACCATTACACACACACCTGGTCCCCCATCATTACACACACCTGGACTTCATCAATACACACACCTGCTCTCCATCATTACGCACACCTGTTCTCCATCATTACGCACACCTGGTCTCCATCATTACACACACCTGTTCTCCACCATTACACACACCTGCTCTCCATCATTATGCACACCTGGTCTCCACCATTACACACACCTGTTCTCCACCATTACACACACCTGCTCCCCATCATTACACACAACTGCTCTCCACCATCACCTTGATGACCTTCCCTTTATTTAGCCCTCAGTAGCCTCAGTCTTCAGGCAGTATTGGTTTGTTTTCATGTTCAGTACGCATCCCCTGTTTTGTATATTTGCCTTGCATCATTGTTATTAAACTCTCCTTCTGCACCTGCTTCCTGACTCCCTGAGTATGCGTGACACCATTTATAAAGTGTTGAGAGAACTTTCCCTGTATAAAGTGTTGGGAGTGTCACGAACCGGCTCAAAGTTCGTAACAAAAGGGAGACAACGTGGAGACAAGGAATACCAAAATATATAATTTATTAACTAAAGTCAACTAAGTACAATGAACAATGGTGTGAGTAATCAGTAGTGTAAGTGAGTGTTTTGCATAAATGTAATAATGCAAGGTGTTGAAAGGTGCCAACGCAACCAACAAAATTACCACAACAACAATCACTAAGGTGTCTGCCTGGAGAGAGTCTCCTCAATGAATGGGGAAGAGGTCCATTTATCCTGGGACACACCCGGGCCCAGGTGTTTCCCATGTAGCTGACGACCCTCCCAACTCCGCCCACCGGCATCCTAATAAGGAAACAAGAGCAAAGAGGCAGAATACGGCAGACAGAGTGGGAGGGGCGTCACAGGGTGGGAGGGGCGTCACATAGTGGGAGGGGCGTCACCGGGTGGGAGGGGCGTCACAGAGTGGGAGGGGCGTCACAGGGTGGGAGGGGCGTCACAGGGTGGGAGGGTCGTCACAGGAGGTCCTAGTGTTGGGAGATCTTTCCCTGTATAAAGTGTTGTGAGATCTGTCCATGTATAAAGTGTTGAGATCTTTCCCTGTATAAAGTGTTGTGAGATCTGTCCCTGTATAAAGTGTTGTGAGATCTGTCCCTGTATAAAGTGTTGGGAGATCTTTCCCTGTATAAAGTGTTGAGATCTGTCCCTGTATAAAGTGTAGAGATCTTTCCCTGTATAAAGTGTTGAGGTCTTTCCCTGTATAAAGTGTTATGAGATCTGTCCCTGTATAAAGTGTTGTGAGATCTGTCCCTGTATAAAGTGTTGGGAGATCTGTCCCTGTATAAAGTGTTGAGATCTTTCCCTGTATAAAGTGTTGTGAGATGTGTCCCTGTATAAAGTGTTGAGATCTGTCCCTGTATAAAGTGTTGTGAGATGTGTCCCTGTATAAAGTGTTGAGGTCTTTCCCTGTATAAAGTGTTGTGAGATCTTTCCATGTATAAAGTGTTGAGATCTGTCCCTGTATAAAGTGTTGTGAGATCTGTCCCTGTATAAAGTGTTGTGAGATCTTTCCCTGTATAAAGTGTTGGGAGATCTTTCCCTGTATAAAGTGTTGTGAGATGTGTCCCTGTATAAAGTGTTGGGAGATCTTTCCCTATATAAAGTGTTGGGAGATCTTTCCCTGTATAAAGTGTTGGGAGATCTTTCCCTGTATAAAGTGTTGGGAGATCTTTCCCTGTATAAAGTGTTGAGAGATCTTTCCCTGTATAAAGTGTTGAGGTCTTACCCTGTATAAAGTGTTGAAATCTTTCCGTTTATAAAGTGTTGAGAGATCTTTCCTTATATGAAGTGTTGAGGTCTTAGTGTTGGGAGATCTTTCCCTGTATAAAGTGTTGTGAGATCTGTCCCTGTATAAAGTGTTGTGAGATCTTTACCTGTATAAAGTGTTGGGAGATCTTTCCCTGTATAAAGTGTTGTGAGATCTTTCCCTGTATAAAGTGTTGGGAGATCTTTCCCTGTATAAAGTGTTGAGAGATCTTTCCCTCTATAAAGTGTTGAGGTCTTTCCCTGTATAAAGTGTTGAAATCTTTCCGTTTATAAAGTGTTGAGAGATCTTTCCTTATATGAAGTGTTGAGGTCTTAGTGTTGGGAGATCTTTCCCTGTATAAAGTGTTGTGAGATCTGTCCCTGTATAAAGTGTTGTGAGATCTTTCCCTGTATAAAGTGTTGGGAGATCTTTCCCTGTATAAAGTGTTGTGAGATCTTTCCCTGTATAAAGTGTTGGGAGATCTTTCCCTGTATAAAGTGTTGAGAGATCTTTCCCTGTATAAAGTGTTGAGGTCTTTCCCTGTATAAAGTGTTGAAATCTTTCCGTTTATAAAGTGTTGAGAGATCTTTCCTTATATGAAGTGTTGAGGTCTTAGTGTTGGGAGATCTTTCACTGTATAAAGTGTTGTGAGATCTGTCCCTGTATAAAGTGTTGTGAGATCTTTCCCTTTATAACGTGTTGGGAGATCTTTCCCTGTATAAAGTGTTGTGAGATGTGTCCCTGTATAAAGTGTTGAGATCTGTCCCTGTATAAAGTGTTGTGAGATGTGTCCCTGTATAAAGTGTTGAGGTCTTTCCCTGTATAAAGTGTTGTGAGATCTTTCCATGTATAAAGTGTTGAGATCTGTCCCTGTATAAAGTGTTGTGAGATCTGTCCCTGTATAAAGTGTTGTGAGATCTGTCCCTGTATAAAGTGTTGGGAGATCTTTCCCTGTATAAACTGTTGGGAGATCTTTCCCTGTATAAAGTGTTGTGAGATGTGTCCCTGTATAAAGTGTTGAGATCTTTCCCTGTATAAAGTGTTGGGAGATCTGTCCCTGTATAAAGTGTTGTGAGATCTTTCCATACATAAAGTGTTGAGATCTGTCCCTGTATAAAGTGTTGGGAGATATGTCCCTGTAAAGTGGGAGATCTTTCCCTGTATAAAGTCTTGTGAGATGTGTCCCTGTATAAAGTGTTGAGATATTTCCCTGTATAAAGTGTTGTGAGATCTGTCCCTGTATAAAGTGTTGTGAGATCTGTCCCTGTATAAAGTGTTGGGAGATCTTTCCATATATAAAGTGTTGGGAGATCTATCCCTGTATAAAGTGTTGGGAGATCTTTCCCTGTATAAAGTGTTGGGAGATCTTTCCCTATATAAAGTGTTGGGAGATCTTTCCCTGTATAAAGTGTTGGGAGATCTTTCCCTGTATAAAGTGTTGGGAGATCTTTCCCTGTATAAAGTGTTGAGAGATCTTTCCCTGTATAAAGTGTTGAGGTCTTTCCCTGTATAAAGTGTTGAAATCTTTCCGTTTATAAAGTGTTGGGAGATCTTTCCTTATATGAAGTGTTGAGGTCTTAGTGTTGGGAGATATTTCCCTGTATAAAGTGTTGTGAGATCTGTCCCTGTATAAAGTGTTGTGAGATCTTTCCCTTTATAAAGTGTTGGGAGATCTTTCCCTGTATAAAGTGTTGTGAGATGTGTCCCTGTATAAAGTGTTGAGATCTGTCCCTGTATAAAGTGTTGTGAGATGTGTCCCTGTATAAAGTGTTGAGGTCTTTCCCTGTATAAAGTGTTGTGAGATCTTTCCATGTATAAAGTGTTGAGATCTGTCCCTGTATAAAGTGTTGTGAGATCTGTCCCTGTATAAAGTGTTGTGAGATCTGTCCCTGTATAAAGTGTTGGGAGATCTGTCCCTGTATAAAGTGTTGGGAGATCTTTCCCTGTATAAAGTGTTGGGAGATCTTTCCCTGTATAAAGTGTTGTGAGATGTGTCCCTGTATAAAGTGTTGAGATCTTTCCCTGTATAAAGTGTTGGGAGATCTGTCCCTGTATAAAGTGTTGTGAGATCTTTCCATATATAAAGTGTTGAGATCTGTCCCTGTATAAAGTGTTGGGAGATCTGTCCCTGTAAAGTGGGAGATCTTTCCCTGTATAAAGTCTTGTGAGATGTGTCCCTGTATAAAGTGTTGAGATATTTCCCCGTATAAAGTGTTGTGAGATCTGTCCCTGTATAAAGTGTTGGGAGATCTTTCCATATATAAAGTGTTGGGAGATCTATCCCTGTATAAAGTGTTGGGAGATCTTTCCCTGTATAAAGTGTTGGGAGATCTTTCCCTATATAAAGTGTTGGGAGATCTTTCCCTGTATAAAGTGTTGGGAGATCTTTCCCTGTATAAAGTGTTGGGAGATCTTTCCCTGTATAAAGTGTTGAGAGATCTTTCCCTGTATAAAGTGTTGAGGTCTTTCCCTGTATAAAGTGTTGAAATCTTTCCATTTATAAAGTGTTGGGAGATCTTTCCTTATATGAAGTGTTGAGGTCTTAGTGTTGGGAGATCTTTCCCTGTATAAAGTGTTGTGAGATCTGTCCCTGTATAAAGTGTTGTGAGATCTTTCCCTGTATAAAGTGTTGGGAGATCTTTCCCTGTATAAAGTGTTGTGAGATCTGTCCCTGTATAAAGTGTTGTGAGATCTTTCCATGTATAAAGTGTTGAGATCTGTCCCTGTATACAGTGTTGTGAGATCTGTCCCTGAATAAAGTGTTGGGAGATCTTTCCCTGTATAAAGTGTTGTGAGATGTGTCCCTGTATAAAGTGTTGAGATCTGTCCCTGTATAAAGTGTTGTGAGATCTTTCCATATATAAAGTGTTGAGATCTGTCCCTGTATAAAGTGTTGGGAGATCTTTCCCTATATAAAGTGTTGGGAGATCTTTCCCCGTATAAAGTGTTGGGAGATCTTTCCCTGTATAAAGTGTTGGGAGATCTTTCCCTGTATAAAGTGTTGAGAGATCTTTCCTGTATAAAGTGTTGAGGTCTTTCCCTGTATAAAGTGTTGAAATCTTTCCGTTTATAAAGTGTTGGGAGATCTTTCCTTGTATGAAGTGTTGAGGTCTTAGTGTTGGGAGATCTTTCCCTGTATAAAGTGTTGTGAGATCTTTCCCTGTATAAAGTGTTGTGAGATCTTTCCCTGTATAAAGTGTTCAGATCTTTCCCTGTATAAAGTGTTGAGATCTTTCCCTGTATAAAGTGTCCAGATCTTTCCCTGTATAAAGTGTTGAGGTCTTTCCCTGTATAAAGTGTTGAGATCTTTCCCTGTATAAAGTGTCCAGATCTTTCCCTGTATAAAGTGTTGAGATCTTTCCCTGTATAAAGTGTTGAGATCTTGCCCTGTATAAAGTGTTGAGATCTTTCCCTGTATAAAGTGTTGAGATCTTTCCCTGTATAAAGTGTCCAGATCTTTCCCAGGGTGCAGTGTGTTTGAGCTGTTCATACTGTACAGATGTCGTATCATAATTTGAGCCAGTGTGCTACAGCAGGAAAATAATACTGCAGCAGCAGGAAATGTGAATTGTAATGTGGATTATAATAAATTGAATTTTTTTGTAGGGGTTGCTATATTTTTCATAAGGGAAAATCAAGTCAGAAATGTTAAAGTGGAAATCACAAACTTTAGATGCCTTTTTCAACCTTGAATACACTACTATTTACATTTCCTGCTCTGCTGGAAAAGTCCTGCGACAACAGGATGATCCCTAACCCTAACCCGACCAAGCAGTCAGTGTATACCAGACACATGTATGACCCATGCCCTTCTGACTTGCTCTCTCTCCTAACTTTCCTGTCTCCTCTCCAAATAAAATCACACAAAACTGTTGACTGTCAGATATAATCTGGTAGTGATGAACTCTCTGAGTAATGTCCCTCCAGTTGAAGACCCTGGTGCTTGTCTAATAGGCTGCAAGGGGGTCCGCCCCGCCCCCTCCCTACCTGGTGCTTGTCTAATAGGCTGCAAGGGGAACCGCCCCTCCCCCTCCCTACCTGGTGCTTGTCTAATAGGCTGCAAGGGGAACCGCCCCTCCCCCTCCCTACCTGGTGCTTGTCTAATAGGCTGCAAGGGGAACCGCCCCTCCCCCTCCCTACCTGGTGCTTGTCTAATAGGCTGCAAGGGGAACCGCCCCTCCCCCTCCCTACCTGGTGCTTGTCTAATAGGCTGCAAGGGGAACCGCCCCTCCCCCTCCCTACCTGGTGCTTGTCTAATAGGCTGCAAGGGGAACCGCCCCTCCCCCTCTCTACCTGGTGCTTGTCTAATAGGCTGCAAGGGGAAACGCCCCTCCCCCTCCCTACCTGGTGCTTGTCTAATAGGCTGCAAGGGGAACCGCCCCTCCCCCTCTCTACCTGGTGCTTGTCTAATAGGCTGCAAGGGGAACCGCCCCTCCCCCTCCCGACAACTGTTGATAGACGCAGTATAAACCAGTCTTTAGTCTTGAAATCTTTGACTGTTTAGAACATGGCCTCACATGTGAATCCTTAAAGATTTGGGAGGGGCTAAGGCTTTAGAGGGTGTGAACGATGCTGAATGGGTGTAGACAAAGAAGAGCTCTCCAGTAGGTGTACCAAAACATTCAAGGCCATTTTCTCAAAAGTCAGGTTACAAGTTTATCAACTTTCAAAGCAGAATGACTTTCCCATTGTTCCTCAACTGTAGTGTATGATATACCATTTTCTAGCTCTGAGTCTCTACTTTTATCCAATGTAAAAAACACAATTTCAAATTTTGCTACATAATTGAGCCGGTCGGTCACAAAAGCAATTGCAACACGTTCTAAAAAAAATGATACTTTAATCAAAGGAGTCATTTTATATTCTTCCCATAGTTACTGAGATATTGTCATTTTTTATGGGAATCCAGTGCATCCTTTTATAAAGAAGGAAACTGTGTCAGATTTACAATAACCAACTGAAGGTACAGAGGATGAAAGTACTAGGTAGATTGAAAACTCAAGATATTAACGGAGCATATATTGGCAGACATTTTAGGAACATGAGAACATGAACAACTGACAATCCAAAATGGATGCACATAAACCACACATCATGATTCAAGTAACAACATGATTTTGGTCTATTCATCATTATACAGTTTAGCTGCGTCCCAAATAGCACCCTATTCCCTACGTAGTGCACTACTTTTAACCAGAGCCCTATGTAGCACACTATATAGGGAATAGGGTGCTATTTGTAACGCAGCCCCATGTTTCTGGTCTGTTTTATACCGACTGTATTTCCCTGATGGTTAAATAAGCAGTAACACCATTGGCCTGGTAGCGTTGTGCTGTAGTGGAAGGTGTTTCACGTGGATTCATTGGTGAACCAGTTCATAACGTGCTCCTGGTTCTCTGCCACCCATTTGATGTTGGCCGTAGTCTTCTCAATAGCCTGCTCCAGAGCCAGCGTCCCGGAGCCGAACCCTACATGGGCATTGTCCTCTTTAAACTGCTTCAGCTGAAAAACAAATCCATACAATTATAGAAACATCGTAGAAATCAGAATACTGACTCAACAATGTTGCACTTTCTAACTCATTTGAGACAGAGGAAAACAAGCTCTGTTTCCCTGAAACCATACATACATACATACCTCTAGCTTAATCTATACCTTACGTACGTATAAGCTGAGCAAAATGACGATCCTGCGTTCTAGCGGTGAGTTTGTGATTGCGGAGCTGCATACCTCTGTATATTTTTGGTACGCAGCTACGCAGGATCGTCATTCTACGTAGCTAATTGTAGTTGTAGCGCTGGGTACGGTATAAATGAGGCTTGACACCAAGCATTATCATCCAGCTCTATTAACAGACCTCTACACAGTGGGACAGACAGGAAACAGCCCAGGGCTGCACAACCCTGTTCCTGGACAGCTACCGTCCTGTAGGTTTTCACCCCAACCCTGTTCCTGGACAGCTACCCTCCTGTAGGTTTTAACTCCAACCCTGTTCCTGGAGAGCTACCCTCCTGTAGGTTTTAACTCCAACCCTGTTCCTGGACAGCTACCGTCCTGTAGGTTTTCACCCCAACCCTGTTCCTGGACAGCTACCGTCATGTAGGTTTTAACTCCAACCCTGTTCCTGGACAGCTACCGTCCTGTAGGTTTTAACTCCAACCCTGTTCCTGGACAGCTACCGTCATGTAGGTTTTCGCTCTAATAATTAGCTGGTTGATAAGCTGAATCAGGTTAGTTACAACTTGGATTGGAGTGAACATCTACAGGTTGGTAGCGCTCCAGGAACAGGGTTGGGGTGAAAACTTGCAGGAGGTTAGAGCTCCAGGAACAGGGTTGGGGTGAAAACTTGCAGGAGGTTAGCGCTCCAGTAACAGGGTTAGGGTGAAAACTTGCAGGAGGTTAGCGCTCCAGTAACAGGGTTAGGGTGAAAACTTGCAGGAGGTTAGCGCTCCAGGAACAGGGTTGGGGTGAAAACTTGCAGGAGGTTAGCGCTCCAGGAACAGGGTTAGGGAGAAAACTTGCAGGAGGTTAGCGCTCCAGTAACAGGGTTAGGGTGAAAACTTGCAGGAGGTTAGCGCTCCAGGAACAGGGTTAGGGTGAAAACTTGCAGGAGGTTAGCGCTCCAGGAACAGGGTTAGGGTGAAAACTTGCAGGAGGTTAGCGCTCCAGGAACAGGGTTGGGGTGAAAACTTGCAGGAGGTTAGAGCTCCAGGAACAGGGTTGGGGTGAAAACTTGCAGGAGGTTAGAGCTCCAGGAACAGGGTTGGGGTGAAAACTTGCAGGAGGTTAGAGCTCCAGGAACAGGGTTGGGGTGAAAACTTGCAGGAGGTTAGAGCTCCAGGAACAGGGTTGGGGTGAAAATTTGCAGGAGGTTAGAGCTCCAGGAACAGGGTTGGGGTGAAAACTTGCAGGAGGTTAGCGCTCCAGGAACAGGGTTAGGGTGAAAACTTGCAGGAGGTTAGCGCTCCAGGAACAGGGTTAGGGTGAAAACTTGCAGGAGGTTAGCGCTCCAGGAACAGGGTTAGGGTGAAAACTTGCAGGAGGTTAGCGCTCCAGGAACAGGGTTAGGGTGAAAACTTGCAGGAGGTTAGCGCTCCAGGAACAGGGTTAGGGAGAAAACTTGCAGGAGGTTAGCGCTCCAGTAACAGGGTTAGGGTGAAAACTTGCAGGAGGTTAGCGCTCCAGGAACAGGGTTAGGGTGAAAACTTGTAGGAGGTTAGCGCTCCAGGAACAGGGTTAGGGTGAACACTTGCAGGAGGTTAGCGCTCCAGGAACAGGGTTAGGGTGAAAACTTGCAGGAGGTTAGCGCTCCAGGAACAGGGTTAGGGTGAAAACTTGCAGGAGGTTAGCGCTCCAGGAACAGGGTTAGGGTGAAAACTTGCAGGAGGTTAGCGCTCCAGGAACAGGGTTAGGGTGAAAACTTGCAGGAGGTTAGCGCTCCAGGAACAGGGTTGGGGTGAAAACTTGCAGGAGGTTAGCGCTCCAGGAACAGGGTTAGGGTGAAAACTTGCAGGAGGTTAGCGCTCCAGGAACAGGGTTAGGGTGAAAACTTGCAGGAGGTTAGCGCTCCAGGAACAGGGTTAGGGTGAAAACTTGCAGGAGGTTAGCGCTCCAGGAACAGGGTTAGGGTGAAAACTTGCAGGAGGTTAGCGCTCCAGGAACAGGGTTAGGGTGAAAACTTGCAAGAGGTTAGAACTCCAGGAACAGGGTTAGGGTGAAAACTTGCAGGAGGTTAGCGCTCCAGGAACAGGGTTAGGGTGAAAACTTGCAGGAGGTTAGCGCTCCAGGAACAGGGTTAGGGTGAAAACTTGCAGGAGGTTAGAGCTCCAGGAACAGGGTTGGGGTGAAAACTTGCAGGAGGTTAGCGCTCCAGGAACAGGGTTGGGCAGCCCTGCTTCAGCTCAAGGCCACAGTACCAACCTGCTTCAGCTCAAACTCAGTAGAGAATCTCCTGGTCACACCGTTGAGGAGGTTAGAAAATGAGAAGGATCCTCCACCATATCTACAAGATAGAGAGGGATACAGAGATACATTATTATTATCATTACTTAGTGAATGAAACGTAAATCAGTTTCTCTGATACATATTCACGGGAAGTTACATGATGTCCAATAGCCCCATCTAGACTTACACTGTAAATATGTAGTTCAAAATAACCCTGATGACTTACACTGTAAATATGTAGTTCAAAATAACCCTGATGACTTACACTGTAAATATGTAGTTCAAAATAACCCTGATGACTTACACTGTAAATATGTAGTTCAAAATAACCCTGATGACTTACACTGTAAATATGTAGTTCAAAATAACCCTGATGACTTACACTGTAAATATGTAGTTCAAAATAACCCTGATGACTTACACTGTAAATATGTAGTTCAAAATAACCCCGATGACTTACACTGTAAATATGTATTTCCACCTAGTTAAGAGATGTACTGTAGAGGTGTGGATGAATTTTCTACAGGATTGAGGTCAGGGCTTTGTGATGGCCACTCCAATACCTTGACTTTGTTGTCCTTAAGCCATTTTGCCACAACTTTGGAAGTATGCTTGGGGTCATTGTCCATTTGGAATACCCATTTGCTACCAAGCTTTAACTTCCTGACTGATGTCTTGAGATGTTGCTTCAATATATCCTTATTTACTTGTGTCATTCACAAAGTAGATGTCCTAACTGACTTGCCAAAACTATAGTTTGTTAACAAGAAATTTGTGGAATGGTTGAAAAACGATTTTTAATGACTCCTAAGTGTATGTAAACTTCCGACTTCAACTCTAGTTCCACCGAGCCCTGAAGACTTACTCTGTATAGATGTAGTTCCACCGAGCCCTGAAGACTTACTCTGTATAGATGTAGTTCCACCGAGCCCTGAAGACTTACTCTGTGTAGATGTAGTTCCACCGAGCCCTGAAGACTTACTCTGTATAGATGTAGTTCCACCGAGCCCTGATGACTTACTCTGTATAGATGTAGTTCCACCGAGCCCTGATGACTTACTCTGTATAGATGTAGTTCCACCGAGCCCTGAAGACTTACTCTGTATAGATGTAGTTCCACCGACCCCTGAAGACTTACTCTGTATAGATGTAGTTCCACCGAGCCCTGATGACTTACTCTGTATAGATGTAGTTCCACCGAGCCCTGAAGACTTACTCTGTATAGATGTAGTTCCACCGAGCCCTGAAGACTTACTCTGTATAGATGTAGTTCCACCGAGCCCTGAAGACTTACTCTGTATAGATGTAGTTCCACCGAGCCCTGAAGACTTACTCTGTATAGATGTAGTTCCACCGAGCCCTGAAGACTTACTCTGTATAGATGTAGTTCCACCGAGCCCTGAAGACTTACTCTGTATAGATGTAGTTCCACCGAGCCCTGAAGACTTACTCTGTATAGATGTAGTTCCACCGAGCCCTGATGACTTACTCTGTGTAGATGTAGTTCCACCGAGCCCTGAAGACTTACTCTGTGTAGATGTAGTTCCACCGAGCCCTGAAGACTTACTCTGTATAGATGTAGTTTCACCGAGCCCTGAAGACTTACTCTGTATAGATGTAGTTCCACCGAGCCCTGAAGACTTACTCTGTATAGATGTAGTTCCACCGAGCCCTGAAGACTTACTCTGTATAGATGTAGTTCCACCGAGCCCTGAAGACTTACTCTGTATAGATGTAGTTCCACCGAGCCCTGAAGACTTACTCTGTATAGATGTAGTTCCACCGAGCCCTGAAGACTTACTCTGTATAGATGTAGTTCCACCGAGCCCTGAAGACTTACTCTGTATAGATGTAGTTCCACCGAGCCCTGAAGACTTACTCTGTATAGATGTAGTTCCACCGAGCCCTGAAGACTTACTCTGTATAGATGTAGTTCCACCGAGCCCTGAAGACTTACTCTGTATAGATGTAGTTCCACCGAGCCCTGAAGACTTACTCTGTATAGATGTAGTTCCACCGAGCCCTGAAGACTTACTCTGTATAGATGTAGTTCCACCGAGCCCTGAAGACTTACTCTGTATAGATGTAGTTCCACCGAGCCCTGAAGACTTACTCTGTATAGATGTAGTTCCACCGAGCCCTGAAGACTTACTCTGTATAGATGTAGTTCCACCGAGCCCTGAAGACTTACTCTGTATAGATGTAGTTCCACCGAGCCCTGAAGACTTACTCTGTATAGATGTAGTTCCACCGAGCCCTGAAGACTTACTCTGTATAGATGTAGTTCCACCGAGCCCTGAAGACTTACTCTGTATAGATGTAGTTCCACCGAGCCCTGTTGACTTACTCTGTATAGATGTAGTTCCACCGAGCCCTGAAGACTTACTCTGTATAGATGTAGTTCCACCGAGCCCTGAAGACTTACTCTGTATAGATGTAGTTCCACCGAGCCCTGAATACTTACTCTGTATAGATGTAGTTCCACCGAGCCCTGAAGACTTACTCTGTATAGATGTAGTTCCACCGAGCCCTGAAGACTTACTCTGTATAGATGTAGTTCCACCGAGCCCTGAAGACTTACTCTGTATAGATGTAGTTCCACCGAGCCCTGAAGACTTACTCTGTATAGATGTAGTTCCACCGAGCCCTGATGAAGTCCCAGGCCAGGGGCGTCCCCACCACGTTCCCAGCGATGTAGCCGATGGTGGAGGTGCTGTCCTGCTTACGGATCTTAGCTGGATCCAGGGAATAATCCAGATACCTGTAGTATCAACACAAAAAATAGGGATTTGATTTGACCTAAATCAGATCTTTAACCTAATGGTGTTGCTCTAAACATGCCCTAATCCCCATAGCAACACGGCCATTTTAAAAGCGCAGGGCTTGTGCAACGTCATTTTTCATTTTACAGGAATAATTGTTCACATACAGGAGTGATATACAGTGCCTTCAGAAAGTATTCACACCCCTTGACTTTTTCCACATTCTGTTGTGTTACAGCCTGAATTTAAAGTTGATTACACTGGCCTACACCAACGGGGGGCCAGTATGAAACATTTATGCACTCACTAATTGTAAGTCGCTCTGGATAAGAACGTCTGCTAAATGACTAAAATGTAAATGTAAATGTAATATCCCATAATGTCAAAGTGGAATTATGTTTTTCAAAATGTTTACAAATTAATTACAAATGAAAAGCTGAAATGTCTTGAGTCAATAACTATTCAACCCCTTTGTTATGGCAAGTTAAATAAGTTCAGGAGTAAGAATCACATAAGTTGCATGGACTCACTCTGTGTGCAATAATAGTGTTTAACATGATTTTTGAACGACTACTTCATCTCTGTACCCCCCACAATTATCTGTAAGGTCCCTCAGTCGAGAACTGAATTTCAAACACAGATTCAACCCCAAAGACCAGGGAGGTTTTCCAATGCCTCACAAAGAAGGGCACCTACTGGTAGATGGGTAAAAAAATTAAATAAATGCAGACATTTAATATCCCTTTGAGCATGGTGATGTTATTAATTACACTTTGGATGGTGTATCAATACACCCAGTCACTACATAGATATAGGCGTTCTTCCTAACTCAGTTGCCGGAGAGGAAGGAAACCACTGAGGGATTTCATCATGAGGCCAATGGTGACTTTAAAACAGTTACAGAGTCTAATGGCTGTGATAGGAGGAAACAGAGGATGGATCAACAACATTGTAGGTACTCCACAATACTAACCTAAATTACAGAGTGAAAAGAAGGAAGCCTGTACAGAACAAACATATTCCAACAGATTCATCCTGTTTTCAACAAGGCATTAAAGTAACACTGCAAAAAATGTGACAAAGCATTTAACTTTTTGTCCTGAATACAAAGTGTTATGTTTGGGGCAAATCCAACACAACACATTACTGAGGACCACTCTCCATATTTTCAAGCATAGTGGTGGCTGAATCATGTTATGGGTATGCTTGTAATCGTTAAGGACTGGGGAGTTTGTCAGGATAAAAAATAAATGGAATGGAGGTAAACACAGGCAAATGCCTAGAGGAAAACCTGGTTCAGTCTGCTTTCCAACAGACACTGGGAAATGAATTCAAGGCCAAATCTACACTGGAGTTGCTTACCAAGAAGACAGTGAATGTTCCTGAGTGGCCGAGTTTTAGACTTAAATCTACTTGAAAATCTATGGCAAGACCTGAAAATGGTTGTCTAGCAATGATCAACAACCAATTTGACAGAGCTTGAAGAATTTTGAAAATAATAAATGGGCAAATGTTGCACAATCCAGGTGTGTAAAGCTCTTAGAGACTTCCCAGAAAGACTCACAGCTGTAATCGCTGCCAAAGGTGACTCTAGCATGTATTGACTCAGGGGTGTGAATACTTATGTATATTAGATATTTATGTATTTCATTTTCAATAAATGTGCAAACATTTCTAAAAACATGTTTTCACTTTGTCATTATGGGGTATTGTGTGTACATTTACATTTTAGTCATTTAGCAGACGCTCTTATCCAGAGCGACTTACAGGAGCAATTAGGGTTAAGTGCCTTGCTCAAGGGCACATTGACAGATTTTTTACCTAGTCGGCTCGGGGATTAGAACCAGCGACCTTTCGGTTACTGGCACAACGCTCTTAACCACTAAGCTACCTGCCTGCATCTGAGGAGAAAGCTGAAGCCTCTACCTATCCATTGGTGTAAATATATCCCCTGTCTGAAACCTCTACCTATCCATTGGTGTAAATATATCCCCTGTCTGAAGCCTCTACCTATCCATTGGTGTAAATATATCCCCTGTCTGAAACCTCTACCTATCCATTGGTGTAAATATATCCCCTGTCTGAAGCCTCTACCTATCCATTGGTGTAAATATATCCCCTGTCTGAAGCCTCTACCTATCCATTGGTGTAAATATATCCCCTGTCTGAAGCCTCTACCTATCCATTGGTGTAAATATATCCCCTGTCTGAAGCCTCTACCTATCCATTGGTGTAAATATATCCCCTGTCTGAAGCCTCTACCTATCCATTGGTGTAAATATATCCCCTGTCTGAAGCCTCTACCTATCCATTGGTGTAAATATATCCCCTGTCTGAAGCCTCTATCTATCCATTGGTGTAAATATATCCCCTGTCTGAAGCCTCTACCTATCCATTGGTGTAAATATATCCCCTGTCTGAAGCCTCTA
The DNA here is from genome assembly GCF_964263955.1 of Coregonus lavaretus. Lineage (NCBI taxonomy): Eukaryota > Metazoa > Chordata > Actinopteri > Salmoniformes > Salmonidae > Coregonus > Coregonus lavaretus. The sequence goes on from NW_028157808.1 coordinate 569,650, forward strand.
CCTATCCATTGGTGTAAATATATCCCCTGTCTGAAGCCTCTACCTATCCATTGGTGTAAATATATCCCCTGTCTGAAGCCTCTACCTATCCATTGGTGTAAATATATCCCCTGTCTGAAGCCTCTACCTATCCATTGGTGTAAATATATCCCCTGTCTGAAGCCTCTACCTATCCATTGGTGTAAATATATCCCCTGTCTGAAGCCTCTACCTATCCATTGGTGTAAATATATCCCCTGTCTGAAGCCTCTACCTATCCATTGGTGTAAATATATCCCCTGTCTGAAGCCTCTACCTATCCATTGGTGTAAATATATCCCCTGTCTGAAGCCTCTACCTATCCATTGGTGTAAATATATCCCCTGTCTGAAGCCTCTACCTATCCATTGGTGTAAATATATCCCCTGTCTGAAGCCTCTACCTATCCATTGGTGTAAATATATCCCCTGTCTGAAGCCTCTACCTATCCATTGGTGTAAATATATCCCCTGTCTGAAGCCTCTACCTATCCATTGGTGTAAATATATCCCCTGTCTGAAGCCTCTACCTATCCATTGGTGTAAATATATCCCCTGTCTGAAGCCTCTACCTATCCATTGGTGTAAATATATCCCCTGTCTGAAGCCTCTACCTATCCATTGGTGTAAATATATCCCCTGTCTGAAGCCTCTACCTATCCATTGGTGTAAATATATCCCCTGTCTGAAGCCTCTACCTATCCATTGGTGTAAATATATCCCCTGTCTGAAGCCTCTACCTATCCATTGGTGTAAATATATCCCCTGTCTGAAGCCTCTACCTATCCATTGGTGTAAATATATCCCCTGTCTGAAGCCTCTACCTATCCATTGGTGTAAATATATCCCCTGTCTGAAGCCTCTACCTATCCATTGGTGTAAATATATCCCCTGTCTGAAGCCTCTACCTATCCATTGGTGTAAATATATCCCCTGTCTGAAGCCTCTACCTATCCATTGGTGTAAATATATCCCCTGTCTGAAGCCTCTACCTATCCATTGGTGTAAATATATCCCCTGTCTGAAGCCTCTACCTATCCATTGGTGTAAATATATCCCCTGTCTGAAGCCTCTACCTATCCATTGGTGTAAATATATCCCCTGTCTGAAGCCTCTACCTATCCATTGGTGTAAATATATCCCCTGTCTGAAGCCTCTACCTATCCATTGGTGTAAATATATCCCCTGTCTGAAGCCTCTACCTATCCATTGGTGTAAATATATCCCCTGTCTGAAGCCTCTACCTATCCATTGGTGTAAATATATCCCCTGTCTGAAGCCTCTACCTATCCATTGGTGTAAATATATCCCCTGTCTGAAGCCTCTACCTATCCATTGGTGTAAATATATCCCCTGTCTGAAGCCTCTACCTATCCATTGGTGTAAATATATCCCCTGTCTGAAGCCTCTACCTATCCATTGGTGTAAATATATCCCCTGTCTGAAGCCTCTACCTATCCATTGGTGTAAATATATCCCCTGTCTGAAGCCTCTACCTATCCATTGGTGTAAATATATCCCCTGTCTGAAGCCTCTACCTATCCATTGGTGTAAATATATCCCCTGTCTGAAGCCTCTACCTATCCATTGGTGTAAATATATCCCCTGTCTGAAGCCTCTACCTATCCATTGGTGTAAATATATCCCCTGTCTGAAGCCTCTACCTATCCATTGGTGTAAATATATCCCCTGTCTGAAGCCTCTACCTATCCATTGGTGTAAATATATCCCCTGTCTGAAGCCTCTACCTATCCATTGGTGTAAATATATCCCCTGTCTGAAGCCTCTACCTATCCATTGGTGTAAATATATCCCCTGTCTGAAGCCTCTACCTATCCATTGGTGTAAATATATCCCCTGTCTGAAGCCTCTACCTATCCATTGGTGTAAATATATCCCCTGTCTGAAGCCTCTACCTATCCATTGGTGTAAATATATCCCCTGTCTGAAGCCTCTACCTATCCATTGGTGTAAATATATCCCCTGTCTGAAGCCTCTACCTATCCATTGGTGTAAATATATCCCCTGTCTGAAGCCTCTACCTATCCATTGGTGTAAATATATCCCCTGTCTGAAGCCTCTACCTATCCATTGGTGTAAATATATCCCCTGTCTGAAGCCTCTACCTATCCATTGGTGTAAATATATCCCCTGTCTGAAGCCTCTACCTATCCATTGGTGTAAATATATCCCCTGTCTGAAGCCTCTACCTATCCATTGGTGTAAATATATCCCCTGTCTGAAGCCTCTATCTATCCATTGGTGTAAATATATCCCCTGTCTGAAACCTCTACCTATCCATTGGTGTAAATATATCCCCTGTCTGAAGCCTCTACCTATCCATTGGTGTAAATATATCCCCTGTCTGAAGCCTCTACCTATCCATTGGTGTAAATATATCCCCTGTCTGAAGCCTCTACCTATCCATTGGTGTAAATATATCCCCTGTCTGAAGCCTCTACCTATCCATTGGTGTAAATATATCCCCTGTCTGAAGCCTCTATCTATCCATTGGTGTAAATATATCCCCTGTCTGAAGCCTCTACCTATCCATTGGTGTAAATATATCCCCTGTCTGAAGCCTCTACCTATCCATTGGTGTAAATATATCCCCTGTCTGAAGCCTCTACCTATCCATTGGTGTAAATATATCCCCTTTCTGAAGCCTCTACCTATCCATTGGTGTAAATATATCCCCTGTCTGAAGCCTCTACCTATCCATTGGTGTAAATATATCCCCTGTCTGAAGCCTCTACCTATCCATTGGTGTAAATATATCCCCTGTCTGAAGCCTCTACCTATCCATTGGTGTAAATATATCCCCTGTCTGAAGCCTCTACCTATCCATTGGTGTAAATATATCCCCTGTCTGAAGCCTCTACCTATCCATTGGTGTAAATATATCCCCTGTCTGAAGCCTCTACCTATCTATTGGTGTAAATATATCCCCTGTCTGAAGCCTCTACCTATCCATTGGTGTAAATATATCCCCTGTCTGAAGCCTCTACCTATCCATTGGTGTAAATATATCCCCTGTCTGAAACCTCTACCTATCCATTGGTGTAAATATATCCCCTGTCTGAAGCCTCTACCTATCCATTGGTGTAAATATATCCCCTGTCTGAAGCCTCTACCTATCCATTGGTGTAAATATATCCCCTGTCTGAAGCCTCTACCTATCCATTGGTGTAAATATATCCCCTGTCTGAAGCCTCTACCTATCCATTGGTGTAAATATATCCCCTGTCTGAAGCCTCTACCTATCCATTGGTGTAAATATATCCCCTGTCTGAAGCCTCTACCTATCCATTGGTGTAAATATATCCCCTGTCTGAAGCCTCTACCTATCCATTGGTGTAAATATATCCCCTGTCTGAAGCCTCTACCTATCCATTGGTGTAAATATATCCCCTGTCTGAAGCCTCTATCTATCCATTGGTGTAAATATATCCCCTGTCTGAAGCCTCTACCTATCCATTGGTGTAAATATATCCCCTGTCTGAAGCCTCTACCTATCCATTGGTGTAAATATATCCCCTGTCTGAAGCCTCTATCTATCCATTGGTGTAAATATATCCCCTGTCTGAAGCCTCTACCTATCCATTGGTGTAAATATATCCCCTGTCTGATTCACAATTTGTCCACTAGATTGCAGTAGGAGATCACATGACGTGTCTTGGCCACTTGAAACCAGTTGCATCTGTTTTGGGAAGTGAGTGAGTAACTGTGCCAAAATGGCACAATCAGCCTGACATCTTAAAATGACCATAGCAATCAGCCTGACATCTTAAAATGACCCTAGCAATCAGCCTGACATCTGAAAATGACCCTAGCAATCAGCCTGACATCTTAAAATGACCCTAGCAATTAGCCTGACATCTGGAGATGACCCTAGCAATTAGCCTGACATCTGGAAATGACCCTTGCAATCAGCCTGACATCTGAAATGACCCTAGCAATCACCTTGGCATCTGAAATGACCCTAGCAATCAGCCTGACATCTGAAAATGACCCTAGAAAACAGCTTGACATCTGAAATGACCCTAGCAATCAGCCTGATCTGAAAATGACCCTAGCAATCAGCCTGACATCTGAAAATGACCCTAGCAATCAGCCTGACATCTGAAATGACCCTAGCAATCAGCCTGACATCTGAAAATGACCCTAGCAATCAGCCTGACATCTGAATATGACCCTAGCAATCAGCCTGACATCTGAAATGACCCTAGCAATCAGCCTGACATCTTACAATGACCCTAGCAATCAGTCTGACATCTTAAAATGACCCTAGCAATCAGCCTAAGATCTTAAAATGACCCTAGCAATCAGCTTGACATCTTAAAATGACCCTAGCAATCAGCCTGACATCTTAAAAAGACCCCAGCAATCAGCCTGACATCTGAAATGACCCTAGAAATCAGCTTGACATCTGAAATGACACTAGCAATCAGCCTGATCTGAAAATGACCCTAGCAATCAGCCTGATCTGAAAATGACCCTAGCAATCAGCCTGACATCTTAAAATGACCCTAGCAATCAGCCTAACATCTGAAAATGACCCTAGTAATCAGCCTGACATCTGAAATGACCCTAGCAATCAGCCTGACATCTTACAATGACCCTAGCAATCAGTCTGACATCTTAAAATGACCCTAGCAATCAGCCTAAGATCTTAAAATGACCCTAGCAATCAGCTTGACATCTTAAAATGACCCTAGCAATCAGCCTGACATCTTAAAAAGACCCCAGCAATCAGCCTGACATCTGAAATGACCCTAGAAATCAGCTTGACATCTGAAATGACACTAGCAATCAGCCTGATCTGAAAATGACCCTAGCAATCAGCCTGATCTGAAAATGACCCTAGCAATCAGCCTGACATCTTAAAATGACCCTAGCAATCAGCCTAACATCTGAAAATGACCCTAGTAATCAGCCTGACATCTGAAATGACCCTAGCAATCAGCCTGACATCTGAAAATGACCCTAGCAATCAGCCAGACATCTTACAATGACCCTAGCAATCAGTCTGACATCTTAAAATAACCCTAGCAGATCTTAAATGATGGGGGGCGAGATTCTTATGACACTGCCAGCAGTAAGATTTTAGTTCGATTTCCAAAAAGACAAGGGGCTTTCTATTTTCAGACAAAAAAAACTAATTTGGGGGACCCGGTAACGTGTCCAAAACAAGCGTTCAGAGTTTAACAGGATAAAGGTCTATCATCACTCCAGGCTCTGTCGCAGCCGGCCGCGACCGGGAGACTCATGGGCGTCGCACAATTGGCCCAGCATCGTCCAGGGTAGGGGAGGGAATGGCCGGCAGGGATGTAGCTCAGTTGATAGAGCATGGCGTTTGCAACGCCAGGGTTGTGGGTTCGATTCCCACGGGGGGCCAGTATAAAAACATATGTATTCACTAACAGTAAGTCGCTCTGGATAAGAGCGTCTGCTAAATGACTAAAATGTAAAATGTAAATGTAAATCACTCCAATTTAAGTGTTTTGTGTTTTGGGTCACTAAACCAGTCCTTTTCTTCAACAAAACACAAGATGAACTGATTCTGTGTGTTAGCTCCTGTTGAGGATCAGATTGTGCCTACCTGTTCAGCAGCCAGGGGACCTTAGTACAGGCCAGGGTTAGCTACCTGTTCAGCAGCCAGGGGACCTTAGTGCAGGCCAGGGTTAGCTCCCTGTTCAGCAGCCAGGGGACCTTAGTACAGGCCAGGGTTAGCTACCTGTTCAGCAGCCAGGGGACCTTAGTGCAGGCCAGGGTTAGCTACCTGTTCAGCAGCCAGGGGACCTTAGTGCAGGCCAGGGTTAGCTCCCTGTTCAGCAGCCAGGGGACCTTAGTGCAGGCCAGGGTTAGCTACCTGTTCAGCAGCCAGGGGACCTTAGTGCAGGCCAGGGCTGACCTCAGCTTGGCAGCCTCTGTGGCTACTGTGGCGTTCTTGAACATCTGCCAGGCGAAGTCCCATTCCTCCACCCCTCCTGCTGCGATAGCGTTACAGTACACTGTCGTCTTCAGGTTGGGGTGAATCCTGTCAATAAAGAGTTCAATAAACACAAAGTTAGCATCAATAAGAGAAGGAAAACAATCACCTTAACTATATACATCATTCTTAGGGTCGCAAACTTCTGGTATTCATTTCCCCGTTGAAGGATTCCCGGTTTTCCTGCTTGTTCCCTCCTGATTCCAGGAATCTTCCAACTGGGATTTCTGGAAAACCGAGGAATTTTGAGAAAGTTCCCGGAATTTTGCAACCCAAATAATTGTGCTTCGTACTCACGGGTTGTGGTCTGGGTTCAGCATCCACTCTCTGAACCAGGCGCTGGTGAGAGCCCTGCAGCGCTCCACTCCCATGCGGCAAGCAAAGGATATGGCGTTGATCTGGTTGTACCTGAGAGATAGGGGACAAGAGGGACAGGGCTGTGGAATGGCCCACAACACATTATGATCATATCTAGTTCATTCTAAATAGCACACTATTCCCTATGTAGTGCACTACTTTTGAAAACAGACCAATAAAGTTTATATACTGTTGTAAGAAAAGCAACATAAAAGAAATAAAATGATGTATCTTAATTGGTTTAAAATAACATTTCATTTGAAAAGCAGTGTTGTTACTGGTCGTTGTGTCCGGTGGGGACTCTGGTCCAATCATCCGTGATCGTCCTGAAGTGCTCAAACAGGGGGGTGATCTTCATCTTCAGGTAAGCCTAAGAGACAAACAGATCCCAGTACAGTATGTTATATAACAGACACAATATATGATATATTATATTATAGTAAGAACCCACCTGTAGCACCCCGTATGCCTGATATATTATATTATAGTAAGAACCCACCTGTAGCACCCCGGATGCCTGATATATTATATTATAATAAGAACCCACCTGTAGCACCCCGTATGCCTGATATATTATATTATAATAAGAACCCACCTGTAGCACCCCGTATGCCTGATATATTATATTATAATAAGAACCCACCTGTAGCACCCCGTATGCCTGATATATTATATTATAATAAGAACCCACCTGTAGCACCCCGTATGCCTGATATATTATATTATAATAAGAACCCACCTGTAGCACCCCGTATGCCTGATATATTATATTATAGTAAGAACCCACCTGTAGCACCCCGTATGCCTGATATATTATATTATAATAAGAACCCACCTGTAGCACCCCGTATGCCTGATATATTATATTATAATAAGAACTCACCTGTAGCACCCCGCATGCCTGATATAGTATATTATAATAAGAACCCCACCTGTAGCACCCCGTATGCCTGATATATTATATTATAGTAAGAACCCACCTGTAGCACCCCGTATGCCTGATATATTATATTATAATAAGAACCCACCTGTAGCACCCCGTATGCCTGATATATTATATTATAGTAAGAACCCACCTGTAGCACCCCGTATGCCTGATATATTATATTATAATAAGAACCCACCTGTAGCACCCCGGATGCCTGATATATTATATTATAATAAGAACCCACCTGTAGCACCACGTATGCCTGATATATTATATTGTAATAAGAACCCACCTGTAGCACCCCGTATGCCTGATATATTATATTATAGTAAGAACCCACCTGTAGCACCCCGTATGCCTGATATATTATATTATAATAAGAACCCACCTGTAGCACCACGTATGCCTGATATATTATATTATAATAAGAACCCACCTGTAGCACCCCGTATGCCTGATATATTATATTATAGTAAGAACCCACCTGTAGCACCCCGTATGCCTGATATATTATATTATAATAAGAACCCACCTGTAGCACCCCGGATGCCTGATATATTATATTATAATAAGAACCCACCTGTAGCACCCCGTATGCCTGATATAGTATATTATAATAAGAACCCACCTGTAGCACCCCGTATGCCTGATATAGTATATTATAATAAGAACCCACCTGTAGCACCCCGTATGCCTGATATATTATATTATAATAAGAACCCACCTGTAGCACCCCGTATGCCTGATATATTATATTATAATAAGAACCCACCTGTAGCACCCCGTATGCCTGATATATTATATTATAATAAGAACCCACCTGTAGCACCCCGTATGCCTGATATATTATATTATAGTAAGAACCCACCTGTAGCACCCCGTATGCCTGATATATTATATTATAATAAGAACCCACCTGTAGCACCCCGTATGCCTGTCCACGGTCGAACATGAGGATGTAGTAGTTGAGATTCCTGAGTGCTGACTCCCAGGGGATGTAGTCTCTCTCCTGAGACAGGTACCTGGTAATATATCATATATAATATAAGAGCTGACTACCAGGGGATGTAGTCTCTCTCCTGAGAAAGGTACTTGGTAATATATCATCTGTATAGTAGAATATATTATAATCTGTATAGTAGAATATATTATAATCTGTATAGTAGAATATATTATAATCTGTATAGTAGAATATATTATAATCTGTATAGTAGAATATATTATAATCTGTATAGTAGAATATATTATAATCTGTATAGTAGAATATATTATAATCTGTATAGTAGAATATATTATAATCTGTATAGTAGAATATATTATTCTAGTTACCTGGTGGTCCTCAGAGCTAATGTGGTGTTGATCACCTTGGCCCTGGAAACACACAACAACATGACATCACAACTACATCATGTCACACAGCTCAACTACATCATGCCACACAGCTCAACTACATCATGCCACACAGCTCAACTACATCATGCCACACAGCTCAACTACATCATGTCACACAGCTCAACTACATCATGTCACACAGCTCAACTACATCATGCCACACAGCTCAACTACATCATGCCACACAGCTCAACTACATCATGCCACACAGCTCAACTACATCATGTCACACAGCTCAACTACATCATGTCACACAGCTCAACTACATCATGCCACACAGCTCAACTACATCATGTCACACAGCTCAACTACATCATGCCACACAGCTCAACTACATCATGCCACACAGCTCAACTACATCATGCCAGCTCAACTACATCATGCCACACAGCTCAACTACATCATGCCACACAGCTCAACTACATCATGTCACACAGCTCAACTACATCATGCCACACAGCTCAACTACATCATGCCAGCTCAACTACATCATGCCACACAGCTCAACTACATCATGCCACACAGCTCAACTACATCATGCCACACAGCTCAACTACATCATGCCAGCTCAACTACATCATGCCAGCTCAACTACATCATGTCACACAGCTCAACTACATCATGCCACACAGCTCAACTACATCATGCCAGCTCAACTACATCATGTCACACAGCTCAACTACATCATGCCACACAGCTCAACTACATCATGCCAGCTCAACTACATCATGCCACACAGCTCAACTACATCATGCCACACAGCTCAACTACATCATGTCACACAGCTCAACTACATCATGCCACACAGCTCAACTACATCATGCCACACAGCTCAACTACATCATGCCAGCTCAACTACATCATGCCACACAGCTCAACTACATCATGCCACACAGCTCAACTACATCATGCCACACAGCTCAACTACATCATGCCAGCTCAACTACATCATGCCAGCTCAACTACATCATGTCACACAGCTCAACTACATCATGCCACACAGCTCAACTACATCATGTCACACAGCTCAACTACATCATGTCACACAGCTCAACTACATCATGCCAGCTCAACTACATCATGCCACACAGCTCAACTACATCATGCCAGCTCAACTACATCATGCCACACAGCTCAACTACATCATGCCAGCTCAACTACATCATGCCAGCTCAACTACATCATGTCACACAGCTCAACTACATCATGTCACACAGCTCAACTACATCATGCCAACTCAACTACATCATGCCACACAGCTCAACTACATCATGTCACACAGCTCAACTACATCATGCCACACAGCTCAACTACATCATGTCACACAGCTCAACTACATCATGCCACACAGCTCAACTACATCATGTCACACAGCTCAACTACATCATGCCAGCTCAACTACATCATGTCACACAGCTCAACTACATCATGCCACACAGCTCAACTACATCATGTCACACAGCTCAACTACATCATGCCACACAGCTCAACTACATCATGTCACACAGCTCAACTACATCAAGCCACACAGCTCAACTACATCATGCCACACAGCTCAACTACATCAAGCCACACAGCTCAACTACATCATGTCACACAGCTCAACTACATCATGTCACACAGCTCAACTACATCATGACACACAGCTCAACTACATCATGCCAACTCAACTACATCATGTCACACAGCTCAACTACATCATGCCAACTCAACTACATCATGCCACACAGCTCAACTACATCATGTCACACAGCTCAACTACATCATGCCACACAGCTCAACTACATCATGTCACACAGCTCAACTACATCATGTCACACAGCTCAACTACATCATGTCACACAGCTCAACTACATCATGACACACAGCTCAACTACATCATGACACACAGCTCAACTACATCATGCCACACAGCTCAACTACATCATGCCAACTCAACTACATCATGCCACACAGCTCAACTACATCATGCCAACTCAACTACATCATGACACACAGCTCAACTACATCATGCCACACAGCTCAACTACATCATGTCACACAGCTCAACTACATCATGTCACACAGCTCAACAACATCATGTCACACAGCTCAACTACATCATGCCACACAGCTCAACTACATCATGCCACACAGCTCAACTACATCATGTCACACAGCTCAACTACATCATGTCACACAGCTCAACTACATCAAGCCAGCTCAACTACATCATGCCACACAGCTCAACTACATCATGTCACACAGCTCAACTACATCAAGCCAGCTCAACTACATCATGCCACACAGCTCAACTACATCATGTCACACAGCTCAACTACATCATGTCACACAGCTCAACTACATCAAGCCAGCTCAACTACATCATGTCACACAGCTCAACTACATCATGTCACACAGCTCAACTACATCAAGCCAGCTCAACTACATCATGTCACACAGCTCAACTACATCATGACACACAGCTCAACTACATCATGTCACACAGCTCAACTACATCATGTCACACAGCTCAACTACATCATGTCACACAGCTCAACTACATCATGTCACACAGCTCAACTACATCATGTCACACAGCTCAACTACATCATGTCACACAGCTCAACTACATCATGCCACACAGCTCAACTACATCATGACACACAGCTCAACTACATCATGCCAACTCAACTACATCATGCCACACAGCTCAACTACATCATGCCACACAGCTCAACTACATCATGCCACACAGCTCAACTACATCATGCCAACTCAACTACATCATGCCACACAGCTCAACTACATCATGCCAACTCAACTACATCATGACACACAGCTCAACTACATCATGCCACACAGCTCAACTACATCATGCCAACTCAACTACATCATGCCAGCTCAACTACATCATGTCACACAGCTCAACTACATCAGCTTCCAGCTTCCACAAAGTTCACCAGGAAATACAGAACGTGTGGGACATTAGCTCAACTTAGAAAGAGCTTTACCTGGCCAGATTGAAGGCATCGTCCACTATCTGAGCTCTGTTGATTAAAGGTATGACCTGCACACAGAAGTTGTGATGTTATGTTGCGTCATATGGAATCATATTGTGATAGGTAATATCCACAATAACAGTGGAATAATAACATCTGCTGACTGTGTGGTCTGTGGTGAGCTGGTTGAGGAGTCGTTCCCAGTTGTCCATGTCGTAGTTAACCCTGTAGTAGCCAGACACGTTGAGGTTGGCCAGAAGCCAGTCAGATCCTGCTGTTCTCATGGGGAGGTGTCTGTCTGGGGGAGAACCAAAACACACTGGGCTCAGCTAGGCTTGCAACATTCCGCCAGCTTTCACTAAATTCACTGGTTTTCCAGAAAATCCTGGTTAGAGGATTCCTGGATTTCCTGGTTATTCCCTAGAAATTCCATGAATCTTCCAACCAGGATTTCTGGAAAACAGGGGATTTTTAAGAAAGTTACCAGAATTTTGCAACCCTGGTCTCAGGTTAGGATTGAACACAGACCACACTGTACTGATGTACAATAACATGATATGGACCTGGACCTATTCAATAGTCCAGGTCCATCTTCCACTGACACCCATGCAGGTCTTCATTTGACACAAACAATAGCATTAGAAGTACCTGTTTTCTGAAGAAGCCAGTGTTGCTCTCTCTCCACTCCTCCCTTCATCCATTTGATGGGGACCAACCAGGTGTAACTAAACAAGCATAGAACAGGATGGTCAGGTGACTGAATTCAACATTATTTTGGGGTTTATCATCATGACCTTATTGTTGGACACCCAGGCTATATTAACCCTTCCGTAACCCCAGGCTGTACTAACCCTTCCTTAACCCCAGGCTGTACTAACCCTTCCTTAACCCCAGGCTGTACTAACCCTTCCCTCACCCCAGGCTGTACTAACCCTTCCTTAACCCCAGGCTGTACTAACCCTTCCTTAACCCCAGGCTGTACTAACCCTTCCTTAACCCCAGGCTGTCCTAACCCTTCCTTAACCCCAGGCTGTACTAACCCTTCCTTAACCCCAGGCTGTCCTAACCCTTCCTTAACCCCAGGCTGTACTAACCCTTCCTTAACCCCAGGCTGTACTAACCCTTCCTTAACCCCAGGCTGTACTAACCCTTCCTTAACCCCAGGCTGTACTAACCCTTCCGTAACCCCAGGCTGTACTAACCCTTCCTTAACCCCAGGCTGTACTAACCCTTCCTTAACCCCAGGCTGTACTAACCCTTCCTTAACCCCAGGCTGTACTAACCCTTCCTTAACCCCAGGCTGTACTAACCCTTCCTTAACCCCAGGCTGTACTAACCCTTCCTTAACCCCAGGCTGTACTAACCCTTCCTTAACCCCAGGCTGTACTAACCCTTCCTTAACCCCAGGCTGTACTAACCCTTCCTTAACCCCAGGCTGTACTAACCCTTCCTTAACCCCAGGCTGTACTAACCCTTCCTTAACCCCAGGCTGTACTAACCCTTCCTTAACCCCAGGCTGTACTAACCCTTCCTTAACCCCAGGCTGTACTAACCCTTCCTTAACCCCAGGCAGTACTAACCAGGCTACCTGCCACCCTGGTCTACGGTAAAACAGCATCACAGAACTGAGATCAAGAAGAATGGTAACTTGTATGGAGAGGGTCTGTCCACTACAGAGTCAGGGTCCAGGAGGAAGTGCTTCTGGGTAATGTGTCCCGTGGCCGTATCTATGGTAACCACTGGGAAGCCCATCTGAAGGATCCAGCGGTTCATGATGTCATGCACTGTGTGAGGTAGACTCATCCCTGGAGTGGTGATGACAGCCTGTCAGAGGATTAAACACATAACACCTTAACACACACAATGATAGAGGTGGACCCATCTCTACGGTCCTTCAAGACACATTTTAACCACAGGCACCCTGTAAGAGGGGGACCCATCTCTACGGTCCTTCAAGACACATTTTAACCACAGGGGGTTTTCACCCTGTAAGAGGTGGACCCATCTCTACGGTCCTTCAAGACACATTTTAACCACAGGGGGTTTTCACCCTGTAAGAGGTGGACCCATCTCTACGGTCCTTCAAGACGCATTTTAACCACAGGCAACCTGTAAGAGGTGGACCCATCTCTACGGTCCTTCAAGACACATTTTAACCACAGGCACCCTGTAAGAGGTGGACCCATCTCTACGGTCCTTCAAGACACATTTTAACCACAGGCACCCTGTAAGAGGTGGACCCATCTCTACGGTCCTTCAAGACACATTTTAACCACAGGCACCCTGTAAGAGGTGGACCCATCTCTACGGTCCTTCAAGACACATTTTAACCACAGGCACCCTGTAAGAGGTGGACCCATCTCTACGGTCCTTCAAGACACATTTTAACCACAGGGGGTTTTCACCCTGTAAGAGGTGGACCCATCTCTACGGTCCTTCAAGACGCATTTTAACCACAGGCACCCTGTAAGAGGTGAACCCATCTCTACGGTCCTTCAAGACGCATTTTAACCACAGGCAACCTGTAAGAGGTGGACCCATCTCTACGGTCCTTCAAGACGCATTTTAACCACAGCCACCCTGTAAGAGGTGGACCCATCTCTACGGTCCTTCAAGACGCATTTTAACCACAGGCAACCTGTAAGAGGTGGACCCATCTCTACGATCCTTCAAGACGCATTTTAACCACAGGCACCCTGTAAGAGGTGGACCCATCTCTACGGTCCTTCAAGACACATTTTAACCACAGGCACCCTGTAAGAGGTGGACCCATCTCTACGGTCTTTCAAGACACATTTTAACCACAGGCACCCTGTAAGAGGTGGACCCATCTCTACGGTCCTTCAAGACACATTTTAACCACAGGCACCCTGTAAGAGGTGGACCCATCTCTACGGTCCTTCAAGACACATTTTAACCACAGGGGGTTTTCACCCTGTAAGAGGTGGACCCATCTCTACGGTCCTTCAAGACGCATTTTAACCACAGGCACCCTGTAAGAGGTGGACCCATCTCTACGGTCCTTCAAGACACATTTTAACCACAGGCACCCTGTAAGAGGTGGACCCATCTCTACGGTCCTTCAAGACACATTTTAACCACAGGGGGTTTTCACCCTGTAAGAGGTGGACCCATCTCTACGGTCCTTCAAGACACATTTTAACCACAGCCACCCTGAAAGAGGTGGACCCATCTCTACGGTCCTTCAAGACACATTTTAACCACAGGCACCCTGTAAGAGGTGGACCCATCTCTACGGTCCTTCAAGACACATTTTAACCACAGGGGGTTTTCACCCTGTAAGAGGTGGACCCATCTCTACGGTCCTTCAAGACACATTTTAACCACAGGCACCCTGTAAGAGGTGGACCCATCTCTACGGTCCTTCAAGACGCATTTTAACCACAGGCACCCTGTAAGAGGTGGACCCATCTCTACGGTCCTTCAAGACACATTTTAACCACAGGGGGTTTTCACCCTGTAAGAGGTGGACCCATCTCTACGGTCCTTCAAGACACATTTTAACCACAGGCACCCTGTAAGAGGTGGACCCATCTCTACGGTCCTTCAAGACACATTTTAACCACAGCCACCCTGTAAGAGGTGGACCCATCTCTACGGTCCTTCAAGACACATTTTAACCACAGGGGGTTTTCACCCTGTAAGAGGTGGACCCATCTCTACGGTCCTTCAAGACACATTTTAACCACAGGGGGTTTTCACCCTGTAAGAGGTGGACCCATCTCTACGGTCCTTCAAGACACATTTTAACCACAGGCACCCTGTAAGAGGTGGACCCATCTCTACGGTCCTTCAAGACACATTTTAACCACAGGCACCCTGTAAGAGGTGGACCCATCTCTTCGGTCCTTCAAGACACATTTTAACCACAGGCACCCTGTAAGAGGTGGACCCATCTCTACGGTCCTTCAAGACACATTTTAACCACAGGCACCCTGTAAGAGGTGGACCCATCTCTACGGTCCTTCAAGACACATTTTAACCACAGGCACCCTGTAAGAGGTGGACCCATCTCTACGGTCCTTCAAGACACATTTTAACCACAGGGGGTTTTCACCCTGTAAGAGGTGGACCCATCTCTACGGTCCTTCAAGACACATTTTAACCACAGGGGGTTTTCACCCTGTAAGAGGTGGACCCATCTCTACGGTCCTTCAAGACACATTTTAACCACAGGGGGTTTTCACCCTGTAAGAGGTGGACCCATCTCTACGGTCCTTCAAGACGCATTTTAACCACAGGCACCCTGTAAGAGGTGGACCCATCTCTACGGTCCTTCAAGACACATTTTAACCACAGGCACCCTGTAAGAGGTGGACCCATCTCTACGGTCCTTCAAGACACATTTTAACCACAGGCACCCTGTAAGAGGTGGACCCATCTCTACGGTCCTTCAAGACGCATTTTAACCACAGGCACCCTGTAAGAGGTGGACCCATCTCTACGGTCCTTCAAGACACATTTTAACCACAGGCACCCTGTAAGAGGTGGACCCATCTCTACGGTCCTTCAAGACACATTTTAACCACAGGCACCCTGTAAGAGGTGGACCCATCTCTACGGTCCTTCAAGACACATTTTAACCACAGGCACCCTGTAAGAGGTGGACCCATCTCTACGGTCCTTCAAGACGCATTTTAACCACAGGCACCCTGTAAGAGGTGGACCCATCTCTACGGTCCTTCAAGACACATTTTAACCACAGGCACCCTGTAAGAGGTGGACCCATCTCTACGGTCCTTCAAGACGCATTTTAACCACAGGGGGTTTTCACCCTGTAAGAGGTGGACCCATCTCTACGGTCCTTCAAGACGCATTTTAACCACAGGGGGTTTTCACCCTGTAAGAGGTGGACCCATCTCTACGGTCCTTCAAGACACATTTTAACCACAGGGGGTTTTCACCCTGTAAGAGGTGGACCCATCTCTACGGTCATTCAAGACACATTTTAACCACAGGCACCCTGTAAGAGGTGGACCCATCTCTACGGTCATTCAAGACACATTTTAACCACAGGCACCCTGTAAGAGGTGGACCCATCTCTACGGTCCTTCAAGACACTTTTTAACCACAGGGGGTTTTCACCCTGTAAGAGATGGACCCATCTCTACGGTCCTTCAAGACACATTTTAACCACAGGGGGTTTTCACCCTGTAAGAGGTGGACCCATCTCTACGGTCCTTCAAGACACATTTTAACCACAGGGGGTTTTCACCCTGTAAGAGGTGGACCCATCTCTACGGTCCTTCAAGACACATTTTAACCACAGGGGGTTTTCACCCTGTAAGAGGTGGACCCATCTCTACGGTCCTTCAAGACACATTTTAACCACAGGGGGTTTTCACCCTGTAAGAGGTGGACCCATCTCTACGGTCCTTCAAGACACATTTTAACCACAGGCACCCTGTAAGAGGTGGACCCATCTCTACGGTCCTTCAAGACGCATTTTAACCACAGGCACCCTGTAAGAGGTGGACCCATCTCTACGGTCCTTCAAGACACATTTTAACCACAGGCACCCTGTAAGAGGTGGACCCATCTCTACGGTCCTTCAAGACGCATTTTAACCACAGGCACCCTGTAAGAGGTGGACCCATCTCTACGGTCCTTCAAGACGCATTTTAACCACAGGCACCCTGTAAGAGGTGGACCCATCTCTACGGTCCTTCAAGACACATTTTAACCACAGGCACCCTGTAAGAGGTGGACCCATCTCTACGGTCCTTCAAGACACATTTTAACCACAGGCACCCTGTAAGAGGTGGACCCATCTCTACGGTCCTTCAAGACACATTTTAACCACAGGGGGTTTTCACCCTGTAAGAGGTGGACCCATCTCTACGGTCCTTCAAGACGCATTTTAACCACAGGGGGTTTTCACCCTGTAAGAGGTGGACCCATCTCTACGGTCCTTCAAGACACATTTTAACCACAGGCACCCTGTAAGAGGTGGACCCATCTCTACGGTCCTTCAAGACACATTTTAACCACAGGCACCCTGTAAGAGGTGGACCCATCTCTACGGTCCTTCAAGACACATTTTAACCACAGGCACCCTGTAAGAGGTGGACCCATCTCTACGGTCCTTCAAGACACATTTTAACCACAGGCACCCTGTAAGAGGTGGACCCATCTCTACGGTCCTTCAAGACACATTTTAACCACAGGCACCCTGTAAGAGGTGGACCCATCTCTACGGTCCTTCAAGACACATTTTAACCACAGGCACCCTGTAAGAGGTGGACCCATCTCTACGGTCCTTCAAGACACATTTTAACCACAGGCACCCTGTAAGAGGTGGACCCATCTCTACGGTCCTTCAAGACACATTTTAACCACAGGGGGTTTTCCACACAAACGTTACCCAATGATATTGAATATTCATTTTAGCAGTAAGTAAATTGTAGATCGAAAATTTAATAATAGAGAAATAGTATAGAGGTATATTTATCATACTCTATCCATGGTAGAAAATGGGACTTACTTTCTGAAGATGATCCCAGAGATCTGAATACACTGTGTTGTTGAAGGCAAACTCATTCAGGTACGACTACAGAGAGAGAGAGAGAGTGAGAGAGAGAGAGAGAGAGAGAGAGAGACAGAGAGAGAGAGAGAGAGAGAGAGAGAGAGAGAGTTACTAAGACAGGCTCTGATTACTGTACTGTAGTTACTAAGACAGGCTCTGATTACTGTACTGTAGTTACTAAGACAGGCTCTGATTACTGTACTGTAGTTACTAAGACAGGCTCTGATTACTGTACTGTAGTTACTCACTAAGACAGGCTCTGATTACTGTACTGTAGTTACTAAGACAGGCTCTGATTACTGTACTGTAGTTACTAAGACAGGCTCTGATTACTGTACTGTAGTTACTAAGACAGGCTCTGATTACTGTACTGTAGTTACTAAGACAGGCTCTGATTACTGTACTGTAGTTACTAAGACAGGCTCTGATTACTGTACTGTAGTCACTAAGACAGGCTCTGATTACTGTACTGTAGTTACTAAGACAGGCTCTGATTACTGTACTGTAGTTACTAAGACAGGCTCTGATTACTGTACTGTAGTTACTAAGACAGGCTCTGATTACTGTACTGTAGTTACTAAGACAGGCTCTGATTACTGTACTGTAGTTACTAAGACAGGCTCTGATTACTGTACTGTAGTTACTAAGACAGGCTCTGATTACTGTACTGTAGTTACTAAGACAGGCTCTGATTACTGTACTGTAGTTACTAAGACAGGCTCTGATTACTGTACTGTAGTTACTAAGACAGGCTTTGATTACTGTACTGTAGTTACTAAGACAGGCTCTGATTACTGTACTGTAGTTACTAAGACAGGCTCTGATTACTGTACTGTAGTTACTAAGACAGGCTCTGATTACTGTACTGTAGTTACTAAGACAGGCTCTGATTACTCTACTGTAGTTACTAAGACAGGCTCTGATTACTCTACTGTAGTTACTAAGACAGGCTCTGATTACTCTACTGTAGTTACTAAGACAGGCTCTGATTACTCTACTGTAGTTACTAAGACAGGCTCTGATTACTCTACTGTAGTTACTAAGACAGGCTCTGATTACTGTACTGTAGTTACTAAGACAGGCTCTGATTACTGTACTGTAGTTACTAAGACAGGCTCTGATTACTGTACTGTAGTTACTAAGACAGGCTCTGATTACTGTACTGTAGTTACTAAGACAGGCTCTGATTACTGTACTGTAGTTACTAAGACAGGCTCTGATTACTGTACTGTAGTTACTAAGACAGGCTCTGATTACTGTACTGTAGTTACTAAGACAGGCTCGGATTACTGTACTGTAGTTACTAAGACAGGCTCTGATTACTGTACTGTAGTTACTAAGACAGGCTTTGATTACTGTACTGTAGTTACTAAGACAGGCTCTGATTACTGTACTGTAGTTACTAAGACAGGCTCTGATTACTGTACTGTAGTTACTAAGACAGGCTCTGATTACTGTACTGTAGTTACTAAGACAGGCTCGGATTACTGTACTGTAGTTACTAAGACAGGCTCTGATTACTGTACTGTAGTTACTAAGACAGGCTCTGATTACTGTACTGTAGTTACTAAGACAGGCTCTGATTACTGTACTGTAGTTACTAAGACAGGCTCTGATTACTGTACTGTAGTTACTAAGACAGGCTCTGATTACTGTACTGTAGTTACTAAGACAGGCTCTGATTACTGTACTGTAGTTACTAAGACAGGCTCTGATTACTGTACTGTAGTTACTAAGACAGGCTCTGATTACTGTACTGTAGTTACTAAGACAGGCTCTGATTACTGTACTGTAGTTACTAAGACAGGCTCTGATTACTGTACTGTAGTTACTAAGACAGGCTCTGATTACTGTACTGTAGTTACTAAGACAGGCTCTGATTACTGTACTGTAGTTACTAAGACAGGCTCTGATTACTGTACTGTAGTTACTAAGACAGGCTCTGATTACTGTACTGTAGTTACTAATATAGGCTCTGATTACTGTACTGTAGTTACTAAGACAGGCTCTGATTACTGTACTGTAGTTACTAAGACAGGCTCTGATTACTGTACTGTAGTTACTAAGACAGGCTCTGATTACTGTACTGTAGTTACTGACTAAGACAGGCTCTGATTACTGTACTGTAGTTACTGACTCAGACTGAGTGACTCTATTGTACTGTTAACATACTGTAACTGTACTCACACTGAGTCCTCTGGCGAAGACAGGCTCTGTTAGGAACTCAGAAAGCATCCTCAGAACTGCAGCTCCCTGGAG